>NW_026555345.1:3294414-3495780 GCF_029017545.1 Prosopis cineraria | reverse complement strand
TGTGATATTAATATTTTTTATTCTTAATATATTTGGTGACTTGCTTTAAAATTAAAGATTATATTTTCATTAAAAAAATAAGTTTTAGATGCATAAAAAGATAAAAATTATACTTTTTAATTATAAAAATGTATGAATATAATCTTTTGGCATTTAAATCCCAAGTAGGTAATTATTAGCAGGGGATTAGAGGATAGGTAAGTAGGTATAAATAGAAAAAACAATACAAATAATAATATGTTTTAATTTTTGTTTTTTATAAGACTATATATGTATGCTATTTTGAATATTTTCTAAATTAAAAGTGTATGTTGAATGTTTTTTATTTTTTTCCAAATATATATACCTATTAAAAATATATCATATTCTATATTTTAAAAATAAAATTACAAACTATTGGATACTTATCGTATCTAATACAACCTCTTAGTATCCGTGCATCATAACTTCTAATAGTATAAATTAATTTTTGCTGTTAAAATTCAACTTAAATAGTTCATACTTGATTGTTCCTTTTTCCTCGATTAAAAAAAAGTTTTTTAAGTGTGTCTATTTATATTCACACCGATTTAAATTATAGTGGAGATCTCATACTTCAACAGTCATAGCCACATTCTCACCCACACAGATTAACTCAGCGTCTGCCAGTAAGACGTTTAACGATCGAGAAAAGCCAAGTATGTTCAGGCATAAGTGATAATTTATGATTATCAAAGAAATAAAACTGACATCACTTTGACAGCCATGTGAGGCCTGTGTTGGATTCTCGCCATAGTGTGGGTGGGACCCAAACAAACAGGTAAACGACAAGGTCTTTCTTTGAGAAACACATGTTGGGTATTTCCAATTGTCGGTCATTGCCTATAGTATACGATAACAGAATTAGCACGTGATTAAGAACCGTCGAGGATGTTTCATCAGCAAATTTAATATCTGGAGCATAATACGAGCCATCCTCCTCCAAGTTGTCGCATTCATTACTTCTTGATCTCGTAAAAACGTGCTCGAAGCTTCCACACCTTGTGACTCTCTGTTGCTTCGATCCAATCTTATCAATTAGTTTCTAACTATTGAATTATTCGAGTGAATGATATAGTTGTTTGAGTTGAGTGTTAATCAATTCAAGAAAAAAGTGAATTATTCAGGAATTTTGACATGACAATGCAACCGAAGAAAGCTAATAATGATAAAATTAATATACCCAAATGCCTACAAGGCGAACTAATTTAACCTGTCAACTCAAAACAAATCAAAAATAAAACTCTTAAACAGCCTAATCTACTAATCTAAATAGCTCAACGACAAGGATGAATTAACTAATTTACCTAACTTACCCTGCAACTGCTAACTAATTAACAAATTAATAACTAACGCATTTCGTAAGAATGCCTTGATGGACCTCCCGGCCCTCAAAATGAAGGTTATCTCGTTGGACCCCCCCCTCAAAAAAAACCAAAAAAAAAAAAAACCTTAAAGGATCCTACCAATTAATTTCAAACCAAACCAACCTTGTAACTAGCCCATTAACTAAGCTACTATTAAGGAATTATTATATTTATCTAACAATTTTGTGATGGAAAAATTACATATAGATTTCATAGGGTAGATTTATTTACAAAGAAAATCTCTTAAAATTCCAAAACCATAATCAATTTATTGGGACTTGAGTATAATTTAAAATTAGGTGCAAATATAATAATGCCCACATTAAAAAATACATTACATTGATAAAGTAATTTATAACTATTTTATCATTAATTTATAACTATTATTTCAACTTTTCACCGCTATAACTTCACGTATGCAATAGTTAAATTGACCATATACTACAATTTTAATATTAACTGTATATAATTATGTAATTTACAACTACCATTTCAACATTTTATAATTATAACTTTATATATCTAATAGTTAAATTAATAATGTTGTTACTAATAAAATTTAATACTAATTGTTTACAATCACCTCATTAGTAATTTGTAACTATTACTTTAATATTTTAAAATATAATTTCACATGTCTAATAGTTAAATTGATCATGTATTACTGACAAAATTTAACACCATTTGTTTATAACTACTTTATTGATACTTATATAATTATCACTTCAACTTGTTACAATTATAACTTTATATATCTAATAATTAAATTAATCATGCATTATAAGTGAGGATAATATTATCTTTGTATCCCAATTCTAAATTACATTCAGATTTTAAAGGACTTGGTTGTGATTTTAAATTTTGTAAGATTTATTTATAAATAAATTTATCCACATGACCTATACACTATTTTCCTTTTTGTATTTATTACCACAAATGATTGGTTTAGGATAATATTATAGCAGTATACTTCATCCATATTATAATACAAAGCATTTTTTAAAAGTCTTACTTAGTCTAGAATATATGACATTGAATAATTTTTATAATTACTTCTTCAATTATATTCTAGCTTCATGTATTATTATTTTATAAAAATGATACATGGGAACCTCAATTATTGTTATCAATGCACTTATAAATGGTATTTAATGAGGATATAATTGAAAAAAATGTACATCTTATCTCAATTTATAAAATACTTTTAGACAAAATTACACATATAAATGAAGTTCATTAAATACACTTTATAATTTTATTTTTTTAAAACAAAAATATAAATTTTTAAATATTCTTCATTTAAATAATTAATCTATGAAAGAATATTAAAGAGAAAGAAAATGCAATGGGAAGAGTAATATTAGAAAAAGTAATTAATGAAACTTTATTTGTATCAAAACGTCTTCTATTTTGATATGCCAAATCTCTCTCCAAAATGTCTTGTAAATTATGATGGAGGTAGTATATTTTTTTATGAGATTAAAATTTCAACTATTTTTTTAAACAGCGAAGTAAGTAATTACTACACACTATTACCACTTACTAATAATTATATAGTCAACACTTGAGAGTAAACCATTTCTGTCCGCTGGCAAAATAAACCATTCCTAATTATTTATGAGGAAAGATTCAATTAAACTATTAGTATTTAGGGAAAATTATAGCAAAGGACCTATATGAAATGATATTTAATGGGAAGGATCTTAAAAATTGTAATTATTTAGAAGGATCAAATACTGAAATATAAATTTAAAGAGACTAAATTACCCCTACTAATACATCCTACGTCTTTCCGGATCACAAACTCATGCATGTTTGACTGTTACTGGTAAATTTACATGAAACCATCAATTGAAGTTCCCGCATTCCCTATATTCAGTTGCAAAGGTAATGGCAAACAAGTTTTATATATTAAAATTCATATAAAGTTACTGACATTATTCTTTTATGATTTCGTGATCTCTTGATATGTACAGCGTGTGTATTGGTCAGAAAAAACACTTTATATTACACACAACAGGACAAATACCCAACAAACAACTACAACCCACCCTTAACAAATTTAAGACAACAAAATAAAAGGAAATCAATAGAAATAAAAAGTAAAAGCCATCTCCTTGCAAATCAAAAGCACGCTAAGATGCAATAGTCAATCCCATGAGTCATATCATGCAAAACCACGAGAAAGGTTGAAAGGGGTGGTAACACAAAGACTTGCTCAAGTATAGAGCCCACACCCTTGTATGCCAAGGCTGCTAAGACAATAGCAGCTCCAACAACCTCTCTTAAAGCAAGAAAGAAAACAAAACATTGAAAGTCAAAATCAACTTTCAAGTCAACCAAGATCACCATAGGACTAAGCCAAAAACACCCATAGCAGTACTAAAGGATCCACAACAACAGGCCACAAGTAATATCCATTAAACCATACAAACCAGAATCAAACAAATAAAAAACAATAGCAAGAGGAGTAACCAATATAATCAAAGAAAAGTTCATAAGGACATCCTGCAGCTTAACATCATAAAAGCTAGAATCTGATGCTCTAAGATAACCTGCTATAGGAGATGATAATCCTAATTAAGATTTGCTCTACAATAGAGCCCAACTCTTTTGATGTCAATGCTGCTTTTACACTTGCTGCTTTAAAACACTCCCTTGAACCAAGAGAGGAAGAACATCTCTAGAAGCTCATGCAAACCTCTTGAGAGACATGAAGCAATATGGAATTTGGCCCTCCGATATTCAACCACAAGGCAATCCCTCGTGTAGCCATCAATCTTAGCATAGTCTCCTCACATGCAGCAAATAGAACATCAATACAAATACGACATTCCGGTGGAACCCACCTCTTGTTATCTATTAACTTTTTAACCATTTTGCCATTGTTTGCAGTCAAATCATCTTTGTAAAAGATGCATAGCATAGCATAAAGGTATATCACTAGCATCTATAACATTTGAACCATCAACAAACAACGGATTACATAACAAATACTCTAATATATATATACATGTGTGTGCAAATGGGCCAGCCTGTTGAATTTATAGGTTAAACCTTAAAAAAATAAGCCCGATCTATTTAATTAAGTAGGCTTGATTAAAAACATGAACCTAACATGAGCCTATTTAATAAATAGGTTAAATTGGGCTTAAAGTAGGCTAAGTTGTAGGCCCCCTGTTAGAAGCTTGGCCTATTCCCACCCTTGCCCACACTTAAACTTATAATTAGACTTATTTATACAAATAGGCTAAGCTTGTTTAGCCAAAGTTTTGCTGACTTGGTATATTTTCACCCAATGTTTCAAAATATATTTTTAACTATTTAAAAACAAATTAGCTACATGCATCTTTAAAAGCTATGTGATGTGTGCATTATGAAACTTTGAAATTGGTTTCCCTACTTATCTCAAGGATGCGTGCATGATGAGATCTAAACCATCCAATTGAAATCAAATGTTAGGAACCAACAATTTAAAACGGTCAAGTACATTTAAAAAGTATATGTATAGTTGTGACAAAAAAAAAGAACTCATCCTAACAATTGTCAAACTTATAAAAACAATCAAGTTATTGCTTTATATGTGTAGTCCATCTTTGATTCTTGACTTTAAAAAAAAAATATTTTCTTGCGGTTTAGATAAACTATCCATGAAATCATTTGTAATATACTGCAAACAATCAAATAAATCTAAAAATTAAAGAAAATATTGAATAAAAAATATTGCAGAAGTATAAATATTCCACTCAATTATGAACTAGAGGGATGAAAAAAATATCATATCATTATCTGAAGTTAAACTTAAAAGCAAACTCGAATAGTTGGAATAGAAGATGATGCCATTAAGAATGAGGTGGTCAAATAAGTGCTAAGAAGATCAAATGAGAGTGAGATGTGAGAAAAGAGTGAACATGAGAGTATATATACAAGAGATCTGGTCGTGTATTTGCAAATAGCATTATATACTGTGCAAACACTTCTCAAATCTCAGATCGTCACCTTGAATGGTAATCTCCAATACTTGCCATCATTTTCAAGTGGTCATCTCACTTAGAGAAGTGTTTACCATAGTGTAGAATGCTATCATCTTCATCTAGTATCACTCTCATAGTGTTGCTTTTGGAAACTTTGGAAAGGTATTTGGCTTTCACCCACGTGAGATCGCGATTAAATTTGAGTTAACAAAGGACAATGTTGCTATAACTTAATTACTTTAAAAGCAATATTGTTATAATAAGGAGTTTAAGATATTCAATGCTCATATGAATATAGTTCAAAGAAAAAAACAAGAAAAAAAAACCCTTTTACTTTTTATCTTTACTAAGTTTACATTTTTAATTATTTTTATTTTATTTGAAATAATTTTTTTATATTTTTTCTTATTTAAAAAAGTTAGCATATATTTAAAAAATATTAATTTAGTTATGAGTAATTTCATTTTAATCCAACCATTAAACTATGAACTAAAGGTTCAAATAGTTCAATGAGTTGCAATTTTTAACATCTACTCCCTCCGTTAAAAATATAAATCATTTTAATTGAATCTCACCCTCAAATAAAATAATTATCTACTTTTAAATTAACCTTATTTTTTTATATTTATTCCTGTTAAACATCCTATAATAAACATCAAGTCATTATCAATAGGGATACTTTTAAAAAATAATAATAATTATATTTTAAAAGATTAAAAATGCTTTAAATTTTTTTAGGGAGTAGCTTATAACAACTTGCTGAGGTTTGGTCCCCCAGCCGTTGAGAAAGTCGACCACGATGCTCCACTAATGGATGACAATTCACAATGTCGCACTTAGTATTTTACATCTTAATAGTCGTACGTGCACATGATGGGGCAAACATACAAAGCTCTTCAGTCAAAATTGCACTCCTCATTATGGCTCCCAAAAAGGGTTCACTAAAAGACTACAAACACAATACATCCCATGAATCGGCTAACAGAAGTATCTCACAACCCCGGAATTAAATATTCATTAAGGAAACAAACCCCAAGAACAAGGACATATTTTGGTAGTAATTACATCAAACACAACATGAGGCAAGTCTGCCAATCTCACACACAAACAACAACATGGGTCGCTGGCCTCACGCAAGCTTTGGGATTGGAACAGTTTCTGATGTTGGCAGTGTAACTGAACGCAACAACTCAAGCGAGAAAAGAAGCCCCAGGAAATGAGAAAGGATAGTGTTTGCTGAAGCCTGTGAATCAACCAATGATTACAAACAATTAACTACAGTAGTCAAATTAAATTATCAGCCTAAATGCTTAAGAGATCCCCAGGTTTCTCGAAGACTAGTTCCAAAAAGCATCAACAAAGAGATAGACTTTAGAGAGTAGAGAGGAAATTTCTGTGTCATGTTGATAGATTCAACAAACGGATTTAAATTTAGTGCACTTGACTGGAGAATAAATCCCACCAAATAATTAGATGCAAACTGCAAAAGTAGAAAGGGTTCTCGAGATTAAATCAAATCTGCCATACCTGCACTAAAAAGACATCCAGAGCAAGCACAGGCCTGAATCCAGGAGACATTCCTGAGTAATAAGGATTGGCCGAGGAAGTGAGAGCTTTTCCAACCAAAGCTCCAACTGTGGCTTGCATGCCAAGAATTGCGGCACCCATTCCCAAAAGGTTCAACACTATACCATTTTCAAGCTTTTCACAACATCAGCACGAGCAGGGGCCTGAAATCTCAAGTAGCAAGAGAAAGCAACCAATCAGAACTCACTGAGAAGAGAAGGACCACTTAATTAGTATCACCATCCATGGCCGAAAATTTCTAAGTTGAAACAATACGTAATCACAATCACAAAATATAAAAAATTTTTTGGACATATCACAGCTAATTAATTCTGGATATCATGGCGTATGGGCAAACAGTAAGTGCGCATTAACTTGAGGAGCCATTTCACTTGAAACTTCAAGATCTCATGAGCTATAGTCTAGAAAACAGAATTCACGTCAAGTATAATGCCAGTGACTTCTTGATTATCTTACAAAAGCGACAGACCTTGATAGTGTTGAAATCACCGGATGCACTGATTCTTCTGGGCATAAGTTGGGGCAGAGGAAATTTAAATAACAACGAAAATATTGGAAGTTAGTATATGAAGGTATTGACTGATTAATTAGGACTAAAGCTTAAGGCTAATACACTTTCTTAGTTCTTTAGTCTTTTTTTCTTGTTTTCTCTTAGAGAGAAGCATGTAGCAAATGCCATGATAAAAATTATAGCAACGCTGTCCATGTTTGGAACACAGAAAAGCAATTGTCAAGTAAAAATCATTCTAAAGACTCGAACTAGTGAAGAGCTGCAAGAAAATGTGGGAAGGCAATGAACCAGAATCCAAAGATATTACACTTAATGACAATTACAAAATAATCCACGATAAATTTAGATTTAAAATAATTTTATATCATCATCGAGTGCTATTGACATAGTTATTCATTCACGAGAGAGATGTACCAAAGAAAATGAGTTCAATATCAGTAATATAAACACTACCTTCGTTGGCTTATTGGCAGTTCTTCGAAGCTTACTTGATAGCCGAATGTATCCGAATGACCAAAACACAGAAATAAAAGCAGCCACTAAGCCACCAGAGGTAGCATAAAACGTTGCCGGTGATGCAATCTTGCCTGTGATAACAACGGAAAATGACAGTATGACAGCAGCCACCACTGTGCAGACTAGCTGCCCCAAAATCCTAAACTACCCAAACGCTTAAAATACCTCGCTGTCTTCTCTAACCTCTTTGAAACCTACAGCAATCAAATCATACTTCTGCTACGGTCACATATAATAAGATAAGCAATGCCAATGCGAAAGATCAAATTTTTTCTTAAAAAAAAAAAACAATTTTACCTCATTTTCAAGAACATTTAACCCTTGAAAGCAAATCAATTCACTCATAGTATAATTCAGAATCATGCAGAAGTCAGGTCATTGGCCAAACTCAACGAATTCACAAACCCGCATTCAATGGTTGAATATAGAGAGAAGATGATGACGAGAAAGAGAGAAAACCTGAGCAAGTTTTGCTTCTTCCAATTCATCATTGGACGGAGTGGAAGGGGGGGAACCTTGAAAATATGATTTTGCAGAGAACCTGAGTTTCGCTGGTCCATAAAGAGTACCGACAGAGGAAGAAGGAAAAGAAGAGGAATATGATGATTTTACAGGTTGAAGAGATTTAAGAGGGATGAGAGACAGGGAGGAAAAGCAGTTTCGCCGCAGACTTAGACGATGGAAATGAGGAGCTGAACGGGATAAAGATGCCCCCGAGTCCGACCGCGCCACCATGAAAATGCCGGCGGGAGCCGCCGGTGGAAGTAGCGTTTGCATTACAAAAAGTGAGAGCTGGAAAAGTTGGCAGTCACTCGGAGTTTGGATGTTCCAGATTCTTCAGCTCAGACTTCTGCATTTGGAAGACGAACGGGCAGTTACTGGGCCGCTTGGGCTGAGAGGTCCAATCATGCTCATATAGTCAGTGATGAAGCTCAAAGCATGACCCAATTGTATAAGCTCATTTTGATACATAAGAGTGATTATCATGAGAGTTGAAATCATAATAAATAAGCTAAGTTAGTTTATTTGATAAGAATTTGATCCATAATTTACAAGATTCTTAAGTTCAAATCTCACTACTAATATAGAGATTTTGTTAGTACCTTTATAAATACACTTTAAATTTAAAAGTATGCTTGACTCTTGGTGAGTCGTTGACACCCAACTAATTTATTTATTTTTTTTAACCAAAAGATAGTTGTAGTGTCTACTATTTAGTACTATATATGTATACACACATGAAGAGATAGCACAAAGAGAGTGATGTTAAAGAAGAGTGGCTTATAGACCAAGGATTTCAATTGGAGGCGTGAAAGTATGAACGGCTATATGATGGGGCGAGAATTGTGAGAGAAAAGAAACAAAATGCAGATGGGTTGGCTAGAATTTGTAAAAAGAAAAAGCAAAGGAGAATACGGAGGATTCTGATGTCTGTTACTACTATTCGGTTCAACTATGAACACTAACTTCTAGCTTCAGAGATGTGGACGAGGAATGAAGTAAAGAAAAAGCAAAGGTCATTCGGCTTTGGAATATTTGGTGCGTCCACTTATCCTTCTGTTTTGGCTTCACTTGTTCTGTGACTCCCCCTTTTTTTTTTCCCTCTCTCTCCATCGACACGACAGGACATGAAACTTTTCTCTGAGAGAAAATCGCACCTAAGAGCCCAGGTACAAGAAATTTGCCTCTAATGCCCACTACATTTTGAATTCATTCTGCATACCCAAAGGCTTTACTGTCATCTTTTGCATTAACATGCAATGACATTAATTTTAAAAAAAAATCCACAGATAAAAATCTAAATTTTATTTTACACAATTGAATATTTAATATAAACAAATCAACCGGGGGAAAAACTAGCATGTAAATAGAGGAAAAATAATGTTTGTTGATTTATATTTTTTGAAATTTTTTTAAAGATAATCTCATTAACCAGAAAAATCATAAGATAATTATATATAATTATGAAAAAATTTATAATAAAATCATGTATTTAAATATTGAACAATAATATATATAATTTAAATAATGAAAAATAAATTTATTGAAGATTTAAAAAAAACTTATTCTATAGTCCCTACTTTCGATTTATAGTTTAGGATATT
The DNA here is from genome assembly GCF_029017545.1 of Prosopis cineraria. Classification (NCBI taxonomy): domain Eukaryota; kingdom Viridiplantae; phylum Streptophyta; class Magnoliopsida; order Fabales; family Fabaceae; genus Prosopis; species Prosopis cineraria. Next base: position 3,485,702 of record NW_026555345.1, on the reverse strand, counting down.
GATGACTATTTTATAGTTTATAAAAAAAGTTAGTTGAAGACAATAGCTTAAAAATCTGTATATCTTTTTAATTATATCCTTATTAAATGTCTTATATAAATACTCAATAATAACAATTAAAATTTTACTATATTATTTTTAAAAAATAAATACGTTAAAATATACTTTTAGCTCTCTAACTTTATATAAGGTTTAATTCACTTCTTTAATTTTATAAAGTATCTTTTTAGCCTTTTTAACTCTAATATGGGTAGTGTCAAATGATTATTTTTTATGTCAATTATTGTTATTTTAAAAAAATTAAATTTTATATGTCAACATTTGAGAATGTTTTATCAATATTTAAAAGTTTGATTTAAAAATTTGTTGAGATAAAACTAATAATGTTAAGGTTAAGTGACTAAAAATACCTTTTATAAAATTACTGGACTAAAATAAAATATTATGTAAGGTTAAAAGACCAAATATATACTTTAGCCCAAATAAATAATAATTGAAATAATGGCATGGTTGAAAAAATTATTATTAAAACTACTTAATGTCCTATATTTTGGATCGAGTAAGGCTTCTAAAAAATATCTTATATTCTAAATAAAAGAGTATCTATTTAATATACTAACAAAATAAGATGTATATTCATAAATGTATTTATGTATGTATATGCATGTGTGTGGGGTATGGAGTGCTTTGTTTTTTTTTTTTTTGAGGGGCAAAATTCCATATCCATGGCAATCTACTCTCTTATGTATACTAAGGTGGGAGAAGTTTATTTTTAGAAAAGTATTGATATCTTAGATTTGCTCCATTAAGTTGAGCAGATTTATTAGGGACACAAACTAATGTGAATTATACTAGTAAGAAATGTAGAAGCTTAATTGTCAACATGGTTACATTCTCATGATTTAAACTTGATATCTTTAACTAAATCAATACAACTTTCTTACCAATTAAACTATATCTCACCCTATTTTTGTTCAGATGAATACAAAATAATTCACTGAAATTAAGGTAAGTTAATTTCCTCATATGCGGCCAGGACCATAATTAGTATGTTGGCCAAGACCATACATAGGTGTGAAAAGTTGAAGATGCTGATTAATACAATGGATCTTATGATAGCGTAATCAAATGGAGACTATGCAGTATACTTACCTATTTCTAAGTTTCAAAAAAAAAAATGAACTACTCTTCATTCCATATGCATCCTGATTTCTAAGTTCAGAAAAAATGAACTCCTCTTAACGCCCTATGCTTTTAGAATGTTTAAAAATTGAAAATATACACTTTAGGAAACCTATTTTTTGGCTTCCAAAAGTTATCATATTTGCGAGAAGACATGCAAGCCCCTCTACATGTGATGATGGTTTAAAGAGGGAGGAACTAGAAGTGTGAGAAGACATGCAAGCCCCTTTACATGTGATGATGGTTTAAAGAGGGAGGAACTAGAAGAAGAAGAAGAAGCTACTTGAGGAAATAGGCAAACATTATTTAAAAAATGAAGAAGTCCTTGGGGAAGTAGGTAAAATGTGGAAATTAATTATAAGTCACACTGAAGATGATGGCCATCGATATTCAAAAGTTGAAGCAACGAAAAGTAAAGTAATTGAAAAGTCAAGAATGTATGTACCTACAGTATAGTTGAGAGAGCAAGAAGAAAGTGGGAGAAGAAAATTGAGAGTAAATGAAAAAGAAGAGAAGATAGTTAAGATCATGGAAGTTACAATTATAAAAATGAAAATAATGGGAGATAGGACTGAGAAATAATTAAACATCAAAGATAATAGTAATAACTTGGGCAATTTTTTTATTGAATATACGACACTTTCCCGCTTCAAAAGTAACTTGTAATTAAAATATTCTAATTCATTTTCAAAACCCAAATTCTACGTGGCTTCATGAAATTGCAGCAATAAGAAAATGAACATGTATCATTATAAGGATAAGCTTGTGATTCTACTTTACACACACACAACACACACACACACACATTGAGGGTAAAGATATAAATTTAATCACAAACTATTTTTAAAAGTTACTGGATAGCCTATACTATGAGATGATATAAAAAAATTATTAACTATAAAAAATGATAGATCTAGAATCTACCATTTATTTTTCATAAACAGAAGTTTATTTTCACTCTCTCTCTTCTCAAATTTCATCATCTTTCTCTAACCTTATCTTTAAACAACAAGAACTATGATTGTGAGCCTCAATCGCATTGATTTCGACAAAAGAGGAAGAGGAAGAGAGAGATATTGGACTATAAGCTTTCCTGCTTTAAAAGTGCTCTCTTTTGAATCCAATCACTTGCAATAGACTCACACATATACACAACACAAATGGAGGACATGGGTCATAGTCAACATCACAACACCAACAGTGGCACTCTTACTCTCAGCAAGTCAATAGTCCACACTTTTTCTGGTTTGATGACTCATCAAGCTCGCTCATTCAAGAACAACAACAATAATGGCAACTGTTGAAGCTCCATTGCTAATAATGCTAGCATAAGTCTTAGTCCCCACAATGAGATTAAGCTGCAAACGAACTCACCCAAATTAGAGATTGGTAGCTTTATCACAACTACAGTGTTGGAGCCTATTTTAGAAAGAAAACATGCTCATCGTGTGACCTAGAGGATTCAAGGTAGGGTCGTGAAGAGCTTTCTGAATAAAGTGATTAGATCCTTCATTGTATGTTCAGGCTTCTTGTTAGAGAGATTGAGAAGCTCTTGAACTTTAAAGAGAGGGTTTCTTGTATTCATTTCATATCGAATGATGATGTTGTTCTTCCTAAGCATAAGGTGAATCTTTATGGCTTCAAGATCATTGTGAAACAGAGCATGGAAATCAAGAGACAAGGTGAACCTTTATGGTTTCCAACCCATCTTTCTCTTTAAGTTTTGACCTATATATAATACTATGGAAATCAAGAGATGCATAATCATGTGACAATAAGGGTTAAATAAAGTATCAGTTTCAACTAAGGTACAACATACAACTATGAAACTTGTTGACTATATATCAAATAATTAAGCAAGGGAGATGAAGGGAAAATTAGTAGCCTAAGATCAAATGCCTGAACCATTGGTAGTGAAGAGATGAAGGGAGGATTTAGGTGTGGAGTAATGGGAGGGTTCAGGTATCGTGTCAAAAAGAGAGAGGGAGGGAGAAAGAGATGAGGAAGTTCCGGGCAATGGAGAGATGAGGAAGTTTCGGGCAATGGAGAGATGAAGGAAGATAATGAATACGAGCTCCACCATTAAAAATAAACAAACATTAATGAGAAATAGACAGTAGGCTATATATGCACTAATTTTGATAATTGATGATTTATTTTGCAACGCTTGATAGTATTGGCTATCTAGTAATTCTTAAAAAATAATTTATGGCTCAAAAACACATGCAAGAAATTAAAGGCATTTCTTAAAAAAATATTAAATACTTCCAAAAAGAAAATTATATAAAGCATGAAAAATAATAATAAAGTCTTAAAACTTGAAAAATTTAACAATCAAGTCTTCGACAGAATTTATTAAAAAAATAAGTTACAAATATTTATTCAACTCAAACAGTTGCAAATAAGAATTTTAACTATAAACTGAGAGTTATATTTTAAATTTAAATATCTTATTTATAGTTAGAACTCCTAAATTTATGACTATTTGAATTAATATTTATAACTAATGTTTTAGTAAATTTTGTCAGGACCTAACTATCATAAAATTATTATTTTGAGATTTTAATGTCATTTTTCATATAAAGTAACTAATACTATTTATCTAGAGGTTCATCTTAGAATGTGCACTTGAAGGTCAGGAGGGGGCATATAATTATTTGGGAACTCACATTTAAGGATCACTCAAGCACAATGACTAATACATAATGTATTGTTATTAAAATGAAATTTTTTTTAAATGAGACTTGTTATTAATCCTTATTTATAAATAATTTACTTAAATGGTTATTGGATGTAATTTTTTCTATAATTTTCTTAGTGTGATTGGTCAAAATTTTCCAATCCTAGTGAGACCAAACGAATAAAAATTGAAGCATATAGTTTATTATAATAGTAGTGATGTGATGGTACACAGCTTAAATGTAAATGATTTGAAATTTAAATTTTTATGACAATTATTTAAATTTTTGAGATAATGGTAATTTTTGCTTTGATTTTTTACTCAGATGTTTTAAACTCAATTTGGGGTATTTTTGCCTTAAGATTTTACAATTCAACTTCTCATTATTTTGCGTTTACAAGCTACTTGTTAATCATTATTTGTTAAGCTAAAAATGTTTTGTTAATTTTTTTTGAAATACATGGCATCTAGGTAGAAACTTGGTTGGAATTTAATAAGTTCACTTTTACACTCAAAGTATTTTTTAAAAACACTTGATGTCTTAAACTCAATTTTTGAATCAATTTTTCTTTTAATTTTTAAAAATATAACTAGAAATAACTTGAAAGGCGTTCACTTAGATGTCACAAAAAAATATACAAAATACATTCACTTAAGTGAATAATGGTCATTAAGCGATGCGTTAACAAGAAGATAACAAGTCCTTAGATTTTAACAATTTGCGAACAAAAATAACTCAAAATTAAATTCAGAATACCCACAAACCTTGTACCAAAAATTCAAGATAAAAAATTGCACTTAAATTATGGCCTACTCATGAGTCCAGTGATGGTAGGGATGGTAGGATTTGAAACCCGTGACATTTTGTTCCCAAAACAAACATAATGTCAAGGTGCGCTGCATCCCTCTTAATTACCTCATAACTGCTGTAAAGAATCTTTGTCCTGTTTTTAATATCTTGATTCCCTTTTTTCCTTTTAAGGCTATGATAATAATATAAAATGCTTATATACATCTGAAATCCACCTGATTCATTTTTTGGGGAATGTTGAAGCTGAGAAAAAAGAGAGACCTATTTTCTTTTGTTAAAAACTATCTAATTAACCTTTATATATATATATATATATATATCAATTTGATTTAATTAAGAATCACTCATACAAATTACAAGTGGTTATTAATTAATAAATAATCATATGATCATATTATTCACACATGTAATATTCCAGTGAGAGAATAATAGAGAAGTTCTAAAAGGATCAATTAATTTAAGTTGGATCTTAAATGTTAAAATTTAGAAATTTTTGTTAATAAATTACAAGTGATTATTAATTAATAAATAATCATATGACCATATTATTCACACGTGTAATATTCCAATGGAAGAATAACAGATAAGTTTTAAAAGGATCAATTAATTCAAGTTAGGTTTCAAGTGTTAAATTTTAAGAATTTATAAGTCAATATCTTAATTTTATAATTCTGTTGTGATGAATTTATAATTTATATTTTAAATTTTAATAAAAAAATTTATTTTTTATTATTAATTATGTTAAAATTTAAAAAATAAATTATAAATTTATTATAATATAATTATAAATTTTTAAAATTTAACACTTAAAAATTAGTGAATGATTTGAAGACTTTTTTATCATTCTTCGAATTTTTCAATAGTGACACCGACCACTGTTCAGATGAAGTCTCGAAAACATAGACAAGAAAGACCAAAATGGTTAGTAGCTATATTTTGAAGAAAATCAAAGCCATCTCTACTCCCTCGCACATTCTTTATTTCAAATACATTATCTGAAAGTACTGTTTTTGCCGACTTTTTTTGAAATGCGTTTTTTTTTCTAAGGATTTAACCATTTTAATCTCCAATATGAGTTGAAACCCCCACAGCACCTGAACCGTGACACTGTATTATTTGTCTGCATATATCATCGCTTCCTCGACAATGTAGTTCTCAGATTATTATAAAAACATCCAAGTTTTGAAGGTCCCACGTGAAACTTGTCTCTATTATCTGAAATTACAAGCATGCTAAACCTCACTTTTTTTTTAAATTACCATATGTGTGTCTCATGTTCCACATCCTGAAACCTACAACTAAGTAAAGCTCGTGATTGAGCGTGAAATTGGACCTTGGGATTTGGATTTTGTGCTTCATGCACTACTATAAAAAAAAATATAAAATAATTATTTTTTTTACTATATATCAGTTATGAATTATTGAGTAAGCTAATATTGAATATTTTATAACCATTTATTCAACGATTTTTAACTGTTAAATATTTTTAATTTATTCAATATTTTTTATTCAAAATCGTTGCATAAATTTTTGAAATTTTAAAATGAGAAATTGTGAGAGATAATATTCAACGGTTCTGGAATAAAAATCACTAAATATTTTTCAATTATTCAATGGTTATTAATTAAAAACCGTTGAATATATATACTTATTCAGCAGTTGTAAGATGAAACTGCTAAATAGTTTTGTGATCATATTCAACGGTTTTATCTTATAACCGTTGAATATTAGGACTTAATTTTTTTCATATTCTGCCTACATTTCTAGCAAGCCCCCTGCATTGTAAATTACAAAATGATATTCCAAAACTCAGACACAAATTCTAGCCAATAATAGTTACGTTTATATATATAAATGTACAATGAATTCCTATAAAAAACTTATATACAACTTGAATTGCTTAAATGAAAGCAATTAGTGGTTAAAACATAAAGCTCCAAATTCTAAAATTTGCCTAAGTTTCCCAACTGTCACTACTGCTAGCTTTTGAAAGTAAACCATGCTTCAAAAATACCGTGTGCTAACTCTTTAAGGACTTATTCCATTTAAGCATGAGTATACGTGTCATAATATGTGTCCTCGTAGTACTATATGCAGCAATAACAACAAAAAATTAAAATCATGTTTATTGATAAAAACTAATAAAATAGAATAGGAAGACAATTACATCATTCGAAAGAATTCCGGCTGGAGCATGTTGGATTATGTCCTTCATGAATTTCATGAAAGCATACCCACAATCCTTGACTTTGTCTGCTTGCTCTAGGCACTACAATTATACAATGGATAAAATAACCGAATAGTTAATTAATAATATGACATGACCTATACAGTGACGTTTCTAACATAATTAATGATAAATACATATACTTGACAACTGTCCATGATGCTTCTGTATCAAACCGACTGCTGCCCTTTACTAGTTGTCAAAATTGTTGATCAACATCAGTGCGGTACATGACAATGGCCCTAACGTGAAATAGAAAACTTGACATGAGAAATATTCATATAAAAAGAACAAATTACATATATGCAAACAAATTAATCAACTTACTGATTAATCATTTTCATAATATGTGGTCTATTAAATGGATGGCCACTCCGAATAGGGTCAAGGTACCACACCCTCCCTAAAGTTAGATTGATCACAAGCAACATCTAGTGTCCCCTATGGCAAAAATTACAATTAAAAAGTATCATATAAATAATTAAATTTTGAATAAATTAAAGTGAAGCATCGTAAAGTAACTTACCCTTCACAATAAGGTGCTATGAATATTGTGTTCTTGTCAGCACCATGTTGATAGAAGTACTTTGAAAGCTTCTGGGATATTTCCAATCCTTGCTTAGGACTCATTATGTCATGGCCATAAGGGAGACCATATGAGGACTAACAAATATAATCCTCCGTGCTATATCTCTTCCAGCAAGTATGGTAGTGTAGAGATTCCTTAAATGTCGAAATAAATAGAACAATATATGATTAAAGTGTGTATGTGTGTGTGTATAGCTAAATGTCTAATGAAAGGTTTTAGAAACATACCTCATATATAAGTTACATAGAGTAGTGGTAGCCTCTACATGGTTGAATAAATCATCCAACACCTCATTGTTGACTTGGTCAAAAGACTGTGGATTAGCATACATGTCTGTAGGGAAAGGGAGCAGCACTCCTTCTTGCATCTCGGCATAGGTCTTAAGCAATTGTCAATTTTTGTTGGGTGCGACTTGACTTTTAAAGGCTTGAGGCTGAGCGGCTTTAAGCAGATGGGCTTGAAGGAGAACCAGTGTCTTCTGAAAAAATATGGTGATTCTTCAAGACAATCGGCCTCATTTGCATTTGTGTCAAAAGATGATAGTGATGAACAACTTTCTATATACCCTCGGCTACTGTTATTCACATCTTTAGGTGTCTCCCCATGCTTTACCCAACACTTGTAACTTTGATCAATTCCATACTTAAACAAGTGAAGTTCACATGTCTCAAGATAAATTGACTTCACATTGCCACAACTTAAACAAGGACAAACAATTCGCTCATGATTTTTTACATTGTTTACCACAAACTTAACAAATTCTGCCACTCCATCCCAATATTCTTTAGATAGGCGATTGACAGACATTTACTCCTTATTCATAATGCCCTTATTTAAGAAAGATGGTAAAAATAGAAAAGCATTCAGTGAATCACGAGTTTAATTACTTCAACAACTTCAACTACCCTTATATTTGTTCTTTTCAAGAGAAAAATTAAAATTAAAAAAAATCAGCAGCCTAACAATTTCAAATAAGTATTCCCCAAGTATTATGCCCTTTCTTTACACTATTTTAACCTATAAAATTTTAAACTAATTCAAGAAACAAGATAGAAGTATAATTAAACTCCTTCTAGACCATAATTAACAATGGTCATATTTGCAAGACTAAATTTTTTTAAAAAATTTGGCAGTATAACGGCATAAAACTAAGTATTTCCCAGGTTTACTGTCCTTTTTTAACAAATTGAACATTAAAATAATAATAAATTCATATTAAAAATCACTCAATCAATCACATTTAACAATTGATAGTAGACACAGAGCATTTTCGTCAACCAAAATTCAAGCACGTTGTATATGAAATCATCCCCATTGTAAATATTCATAATGTTTAAATAAAATACTCAAATTTTATACAATTTCTTAAAAAAATTAACTTTTTTTTGTTTTGCTGATGTAACCCATGCATGTAACCATAGTTGAATGGAGATGAACCATGGACCAAGCAACTGGAATGGAAGAGGAAGATGAAGTTAGGAAGAGAGAGAGGAAGAGGAAGAGGAAGCAGGAAAAGGAAGAGGGAAAAGGGAAGAGGAAGAGAAAGAGGAGCGAAATGTAACGCAGAGTACTTACGTGTTTGCACACCATAAGACGGAAGAGGAAAATGGCAATGAAGGCTTGCGACGGCATTCCAACAATGGAATATGGAAGGGTTTGGCCGAAAATGTGGACTCGGTGCTTAAGGAAGGAGATTCAACAGTGGGTATCTGGTTTTGCAGAGGAGAAATGAAGTTTTGAACGTCTAAGAGTAACAGCTTCGGGAGAATGAAGAGGCAATTTAAATGAAATTATTCAACAGTTTTCTTGAAAAATCGTTGAATAAATGTTTATTCAATGATTCCTCAACGAAAACCGTTAAATATTATAAACGTTTATTCAACGGTTCTGGTTAAGGAACCGTTGAATAATAAAATGATGTCATAAGGCGGTTTCGAAAATGTTTATTCAACGGTTTTTTATTTTAACCGTTGAATATTCTGACACTTTATTCAACGATTTCTTTTTCTGAACTGATAAATAATATGGTGATATCACCAAGCATTTTTTAAGGATTTTATTCAACGGTTTTTATATTTAACCATTGAATATATATAAATATATTCAACGGTTATTTTTTTAACTGCTGAATATTAGTTTTTCAAAATCTCATCTTTTTTTATTTAACGTTTTTTTTATAACTGTTGAATATGAAGCATTATATATATGGTATTTTTTAATAGTGCTAATACCTTCTTTTTGATCCCTTTGATTTATATAAGACTCATCACTGTTCGTGTTCATATACTATGACCAAGAAATTTGTATATTTATGTAACAGTTTTGTCTAGAGATGAATTTCGTTGCATATTTTGAGTTCACATGAAGAGTTCTCTCTTCATTGTTTACAAGCTATGGTCCAGAGTTCATGGAGCAGTCAGACCTAAATTGACTAGACAGACTTCAATACGTAGGAAACATTAAAGAATGAGGCAAGTGTGGATTAGTTTTTTAATGTAAATTGCCAGCTATTAAGATATATAATTATAATAATAAACAAATTAATGGATTATGGAATCGTTCAAATTTGTAAAATTATAATATGGGATAATGAAACATTTTACCCATTAAGTTTATATTAATTATCAATTTCATCCTTTAAATTTGACATTTATCAATTGAATTCTTAAAGTTTTGTATGCATATACATTACTAGTTTTTATGATTTAAGGGGAAAATAACATCATAAAAACTAATGATGTATGATTATCAAAATTTAAAGACTTAATTGATAAAAATTAAATTTTAGAGACCAAATTAATTATCAAGGTAAATTTGATAGACAAAAAGTTTTCATTATCCCATTAATTAAATCTTATATACCCAAAACTAAGGATATTTCTTTAACATAAAAAATTAGTATATTTATTTTTAAAAATAACTTGTGAAATGAAATATTAGGCAAGGAAGTTATGCTTTCTTATATGTATATATTTACATGAACCAAGCTAATTTTAAAAAAAACACCTAAAGGCAAAATATGAGTTAAGCAGGAGATTAACTGTTGAAGTAGCAATCTGTGAGAGCATAGAAACACAAAAATCTAAAAACACACACACACACGCTAAAACCAAGAGTAGACTATGCCAACAGCAAAGATTCTTCCTGACGTACTAAAATCAAATTGTAATAATTACTATATATATAATGGGTATAATTTAAATTCTCAACTACTTACTTAAATAATAAGAACCTTTAACTTACCACTTATTTTAATTTTAATCTGTAGTTTTGAAATGCATACATGCATGGCATGCATGTTTATTGTGATGAAAAATTATAAAAAAATGATAATAAAATTTTTATGAAATGCTAAAATTTTAGTAAAATTTCTATTATTAATAAATTTATATAAATAACAAAATTATTTTTGTAGCAATATCAGGAATTTGACACGTAAAGTTATAATTTATTGTTGCATTATTACAAAAGTAAGAAACAAGATTATAATTATTTAAACAAAACTTGTGATCATTACTTATTACTTCTAACACTTGTAGCAATATTAGAATTCGATATACAAATTGTGATTCATTGTTGCATTATTGCAAATATTAAAAGGAAAGTTGTGATTATTTAAATAAAATTTATGATTATTACTTGTTATTTTAATTTCTAACATTTGTAGTAAAATTAAAAATTTGACATATGAAGTTGTGATTTGCTGTTGTATTGTTACAAATATAAAAAAATTGTGATTATTTAAATAAAATTTTTGATTATTTTATTTTTAATAAGGGCGATTTGATCATTCATATAAATTTATTAATAGCAAAATTTTTTTTAGTGAAATTATAATATTTTAAAGAATTTAATTATTATTAATATAATTTAAAAAATTTTATTGTGACTTTTTTTAAATTGTAAGACTATAGATTTTTTTTAATATTACTTTATCAACAAGACTTTGGATTTCACTTATCAAAAGTTACATGTGTCCAGATGGCGATTTCCGTATTTGATGCTTCATGTTTTCTCTTTTAGAATTTTATTTTACGTTTTTTTTACTGCCATATAATTGTGCTGCAGATTCACCACCCTCACCTCCATAAAAAAAAACCCAAAAAAGGTCAGTTCAGTTTGTTGATTCCTTTCTTATTTAGTTCGTTTACTAGCAATAGATCTAAAAAGGGGGGAAAAACAGAGTGACATACCTTGTAGTAAATTAAAGTCTTAAATTTAAAAGTGGTTACCGTTAGACACCTTGCCAACAAAAAGGGGAAAAATGTCTTTTTTTTTTCTGAGAATAAAAATGTCTTCACAAGCTTTTTTAAAATACTCATTTCAGGATCAGCAAAAGGCATGATGGAATCATGGAGTTAAATTTTTTTAATTAAATAAGTAGTAACATATTTTTAAATAAAGGCCGAGTGGTGTGAAAAGAGGGCATGCATGTAAGTGCAATTTTATTTCTTTATTTATTCATTTCAGATATAACTTGTCTTTTGCAGAATCACTGACACACTGTTGAAAGAAATGGGCTCGGAACTCACTTGGATGTCTCATAGCGTAAACTAGATCCCCCTCTATTTTCTTTATCCCGAACGTTCACTGCTTCAATGATGCCTCTGTATTGCCTATTAGATCTATTAGAAAAAAACAAATAAATGAACAATTAAGTGTTAAAATATTAAATTAATAATATTCATGTTGCCAATAAGTTTTTTAAAAAATTGAATTGCAAATATCAATTACAATTTATATAAACAAAATCCTAGACACAACCTAAAAATTATATTTTAAATTTAAATTTTTATATGAAATTGAAAGTTTTGAATTTTTACTTATTTAAATTGATATTTATACTTTATTTTTCAAGTAATTTAATTAAGTCTAAAAAGGAAGAAGAGGTCCGTAATTTTTTTTTTACCAGCAGGTCCATCTATGAAAAGGAGTCTTTTTGCCTGAAAAAAAAAACATTTATCTAGACTCTAAAGTGTGACATTTGGTAAATCATTTTATAATTAATTATTATATAATATTAAAAAATGCTTAACTAAAATTTGCCAATGAAACTAATAGTAATAGATGCAACGCAACATGCACCGTTCCCTTCCCTTCCCTCTTTCATAGCCCGTGCATCGTCTATTTATTTTCTTATTATATTTATCTAGTCCCAAGTCTAACCTGCTCTGCACAATTTGCCTGCTCTGTTCACAGAAAAGGTCCCTTCGTTAACTAATTCAACTCTCTCTCTCTGCTAAAAGATTTGGTTAACAGAACAAACATCAAACAAGTTATAGTCGTTCACCATCCCTCCCGTCTAGTCTCTATCTAATGCTTCTAAGCTCTTCTTCTTCTGCACTATGAACTTTTATCGTCATCTCTGGGAATCATGAACCTTTCCTCCAATATCCTCCATCGTTTCTGGTGTAAAGTTTCGTTATTTCTTTTTCTTCTCCTTCCTTCTTCTGCTCTTAACACTGATGGGGTTTCTTTACTTTCTTTCAAATACTCCATTCTCAGCGACCCTTTATCAGTGTTAGAGAGCTGGAACTACAACGACGACAACCCATGTTTGTGGAATGGAGTTACCTGCGATGAAATCGAAGACCCAGGTACTATGTTGAGAGTGACTTCCTTGGTTCTTCCTAACAGCCAGCTTCTGGGTTCGATTTCAGAAGAACTAGGAAACATCCCATACCTTCGACGTCTTGATTTGTCCAGAAATCTCCTTAATGGGTCTTTACCCAGTTCTATCTTCAACTCTTCGGAGCTTCGAGTTCTTTCTCTAGCCAGCAATGTCATCTCTGGTGAGCTGCCTGACTTGGTTGGACAGCTGAAAAATCTTCAAGTTCTTAACGTCTCCGACAATGCTTTTGCTGGGTCGGTGCCGGAAAATCTCACTGCTTTGAAAAATCTGACCTTTGTTTCTTTGAGAAGCAACTACTTTTCTGGTCAAGTTCCAAGTGGGTTCAACTCTGTGCAAGTTCTAGATCTATCTTCGAACCTGCTTAATGGTTCTTTACCAAATAACATTGGTGGGGAACGATTGAGATACTTGAGTCTATCTTACAATAAGATTTCAGGAATTATTCCTCCTAAATTTGCCACACTGATTCCAGAAAACTCTACCATCGATCTTGCCTTCAACAATCTGACAGGACCAATACCAGAATCTCTGGTCCTTCTGAACCAGAAAACAGAGTCTTTTGCTGGAAATAGTGATCTTTGCGGGAAGCCTCTGGAAAACCTATGTTCTATTCCTTCCACTCTGTCTATTCCTCCATTAAACACAACAACAACCACATCTTCAGCACCTGCAATTGCAGCCATACCAAAAACAATCGACACCAATCCAGAAACAAACACAACAACGAACGGCTCATCCAATGGCCTAAAGCCGACCACAATTGTAGCCATTGTCCTCGGAGACTTGGTCGGTGTAGCCATCATAGCCACGGCCATTTTCTTTGTCTACCATCAAAGAATCACAAAAGGTCATGCCAAAGCTAAAGAAAACCCATGTGCGAGAGTCAGATCCCCTCCTAAGCTTCACTTTTACTGCTTGAGAACCAAAGAAGATTCGGCTTCATCAGAAACAACCGGGTCTGACAGCGACCATGAGAGCACTACATTCGACACGACAACCTCGAATCTTCAGAAAGATGTGGCTCTTGTGGCGCTAGATGCAGAAACACAGCTGGATTTGGAGACTCTGCTTCAGGCTTCAGCGTTTATGTTGGGAACGACGAGGCGTGAGAATAGAGTATACAGAGCAGTGCTTGAGGACGGAAGGGCTTTTGCAGTGAGAAGGATTGGAGAATGTGGGGTTGAGAGAAAGAAGGATTTTGAGAATCATATGAAGAGTATTGCTAAGATTCGCCATCCCAATTTGGTCAAGGTTCGTGGTTTTTGCTGGGGAGAAGGTGAGAAGCTCGTGATCTGTGATTATGTTCCCAATGGCAGCCTCGCTAGCAGCTTCAGCCACAGTAAGTTCAGTCTCACTCGGCCTGCAACTTCTGTCCATCAGATTCATCCTGTTAATTATTCAAATCGTCAATTAATACTTTAGTTTGATCCAATATTTTCCTTAATGCAACATTAATTATGGAGGAAGTTAATCTGGGTGATGATTCTCATTGATATTCAGGAAGAGCGGGGTGTTCTTCATTGAACTTGACGTTGGACGCGAGGTTGAAGATAGCAAAAGGAATTGCACAAGGCTTAGCTTTCATTCACGAAAAGAAATATGTTCATGGCAACATCAAACCCAGCAACATCTTATTAAACTCGGCAATGGAACCCATAATCAGCGATTTTGGGCTCGACCGTCTGAGACCTTCCGGTTCAATATCCAACCGGGGAAGCCAACCGGATCTCCGTTACACGGGTTCATCAAGTGGGACTCACCAAATTTTGCCATATCAAGCACCAGAATCTCTTCAAGGCGTTCAAGTCCAACCCAAGCCCAAGTGGGACGTGTACTCGTTTGGGATTGTGTTGTTGGAGCTTCTGAGCGGGAGGGTTTTGTCGGTCCGGGAGTTAGACCGGTGGCCCAAAGGAGGGTCAGATGAAGAGGAAAAAAACAGGGTTTTGAGGATGGTGGACGTGGGCATCAGAAGTGAGGTGGAAAGGAAGGAGGAAGCCATACTGTTGTGCTTCAAGTTAGGGTTTCGTTGTTCCTCTCTGAGACCTCAAAAGAGACCGTCCATGAAAGAGGCTGTACAAATCCTAGAGAAAATCCTTTATTAATATTGCCCCTTGTTAATTCTTCACGACAATGATGCATCGGGGATCCTTTTTCGCGTTAGATTTTCTTTTTGTAATATGAGAACGTAACCAACTTTTTTCCAATATGGAGTGCTTCAAGTGGTATAGATGAGTTTTAAATATATGTGAACTTTTGCTACAATCTTCTGATTTAATTTAAAAAATTAGTTCGAATTCAAGATTTTTACTTTGTCTAAAATTTATAGGTACGTGTTTCTTTTTTTGTTTGTAACCTTCACATTCACACATATAGGGGGCAGGTGAGATTGGCACGAGTCAGAGCGTTCATGGTTGTACCTGACCTGATTGAGAGTGTTCATGGTTTTACCTATCCCGATTGACTTTTGCCTATCTTGGTCATGTTGGGATGTCTTGAAGACGATCTCGAGTCCCATCTTCTTTGGTTATGTATATATAAATTATTATATTATTTTTATCGTTTAATTGTTTATATTTTCTGTTTACGTATTTTCTGTTTACTTTTTTAATACTTGAACAGTGAACACTCATGCCTTACTTTAGTGTTATTGATATAGATTTGAAGGATTAAAAACGCAAACCCATAATGTTGCCATTCAAGTGATTTAATGAGTTCAATTTTTAAAGTTCATGTTTGGTTGTAGTTGTTTATTATAATTTAAGTTTATAATCCGAATTTTAAATTTGAGTTTTGACTATTCTAAGTTTATAGTTTAATTTGAGTTTGTAATATGAATTTATAATAGTTGATGGCTAAATTTGAATTCATGCACATTTATTATTTCATTCGTGTGTGTTTGTTTCTGCTAGTTTTGCTGAAACTTAATTCATATTCTGAAAAAAAAAAAAAATGGCCACCACACACACCATCTTAGGGAAAACGTCAAAGAAATAGGAGATCCTAAAATTAAAACTAGCTTCATTACTCGAAGATAGAATGAAGGGTGATTAAAGGAAGAAATGAAGGTAAAAGGTAGACTCATTTAATTAAGTTGTTATACAAGAGTTGAGGTTTAAACTCTTGTACACTTATTCAAGTGATTGAAAATCTATATCACTCTATCAATAACCTAATTTAATAATCTTATATATTTATTTTTTAATAAAAAAATATAATAATTAGTCCCTATAATTTTGTTTGATATTAGTTCTTATAATTTTTTAAATATTTTATTTCTTATAGTTTGAGTAAGATGGTGTGACGTTTATTCTTTAAGTCTTCAATAATCTTAAATTATAGAGACTATAAAAGATTGAAAATATTAAAAATAAATCACAAAGATTAAAAAAATCAGATAAAATTATTGAAATTAATAATTGTATTTTTCTCTATGTAATAAAGTAAGTAATTCACGAGGCAAATAAATTTGACCACAACAATACAAAATTTAAAATCTTATGCATAGCTAGTTTATGTTTGTTCGCCCGCCCGCCCCCCTTTTTGTTTTGTTCTAAAAAGAGACTCTGCAAATCATGGAGAAAATCCGTGAGTGTACAAGAATGAAGACGAGTCAGCTTTTGTCCACACTTTATTATTATTGAGCCCTGAATCTGCGTGAAGAAGATATGAAAGGAAGAGAAGAGACGGAGTGTCTTGTTTGATAGTGAAAGAGAGTGATAGTGAATTATAAGGCGGCAAACATGGCCGCTGTTGCTGACTGTTGGTTTCGCGTCCTGCTTTTTGTTGGTGTCTGCCACCCTTTTTCACATTATTTGCTCTCTTTTACTGTTTTACACAAGCTATGAAAATGAAGGATGAAACGTAGGGCCAATTGGTTTGTTTGAAGAGAAGCGAAAACCAGGAAGCCAGACGAATATCATTGAAGACAGCATATATTTACTCTTGAATCATCCATAACAATGGCTACCAAGGATCGAAATATAATCAGATATTAGTTTTTGCTGAATTTGGTGTTTTATCTAACATGTTTGGTTTGTAGATTCATGGGCGCACATATGAGCTCATAAATGTACTTTGCACACGCAAGTTAATGGGGAGAGGTGACTATCCTTTTCCTTACCTCCTTTTTTCTCTATTTTTCTCATTTTAATCATTTATATTATTTTATTAAATAATTTTTTTAAAATCATAAAAATAATGAATGGTTAAGAAAAAATAGAAGGAAAATGAGGCAAGGAAAGGGATAGACCCCCTCCCCCAAGGAATACATAGACTCCAGACGCAACCGTTTTGCCCTTTGTATTCTTTTTTCTTTTATGGCACGGTATCTTAATATAGTTGGGATATTATCACCTATCTCTAAACTAATCTGAATCCCATTATGTGTAACATTATTACCATCTAAACCAAGTGCCTCATGATTTTGTCCTTTATGTTATAGACCAGACCACTCCCACAAAAATTCCCTTAAATAGGAGACCAGAGGAAGCGTTATTTGTCTTTGTCTTCGTTTCTGTTTTAGTTTTTAGTATGGTTCATGATCCTTCTGTTTAAAAGGTTCGATATTCTTAAGGTTTATTTTTTATTATTTTGATAAACAGTCTTCGGCGATGCTTTTCTGTTACGAATTTTCTATTTTCTGTCTTAATGATGACAGAGTTTATTAGTTGATTTTGAAGGTGAAATTCAGATTTTCATCGTTAAGCAGAATTTGAAGGCTTGGGATTTGTGGGTTAGTTAAGCGAGTGAACATGGTTATTCTTTTATCTGCCCTTTAAATTACATAACAAATCAAACTCCTGGACAAGAAGACTTAAAATTACGTGCATTGTAATTTATTTAGAGATTCCTTAGTAAGCCTTCATTGTGTTTTAAAAGCATTTTGGACTGGGCTGGTATTTGTTTTTGGGCTTACAGAGCCCACAAGTTGTGGAAAAGACTGGAGGTTTATGCTCATAATTTATTCTTCTTGTTATTCGTTATGATAAAAAATATTAATTTGAATTTGAATTTGCTTTAAGGATTACAATATTTCATTTTGTTATGTTTGTTTTTGCAAGTCTAGCAACTAAACATAACACTCCACTTCCTTTCATTCCATTTTTCTTCCACTATCAACTATTTTTTAGGTTAAATTTAAATAATTTAAATTTAATATTTTATAAAATTATTTGAGAAAATATAGTTTTGGATCTGTACCCTTTTTTTTTGATATTCTATGTTCCTATACTTTTATTTTTTGTGTTAAAGGATTTCAAATAAACAAAGTATAGGAAAAATAAAATTATAGAAACTTAAAATATCGAAAAAACGTGCAGGAACCTATAACGAAATATAAGAACCCAAAATTATATTTTCTCAAATAATTTTAAAAATAATATATTATGAAAATAAATGAATAAATCCATATAAAGTCCTTGACTGAGATCTTTAAATTTAGGAGTTCTAAAATGTTCATTGCTCTCCTTATTACATCTCTAAAAGTGTCTTTTTATCTATTCCTTTTCTTCTATCTTTTTGTATGTTTCCTCAAATTTACAAAATGAAGGCCACCAGTTGTGATTATTCGTTTTACCAAATCTTGTGAACTTGATCTACAATGTAAATGCAAACACAAATACAACCCCACCAACCAACAGAAAAAAAATCGAGTGAAAAAAATTAGTTCCTTGTAACATGTTAAATTAAAGTTCAGATTTTCACCAAAAAAAATATTCACATTTTGTAATCATATTTTGAATAAAATTGTTGCTAATGACAAAAAAAAGAAAAAGAAAAATCTCACCAACCCAAAAAATAGTGAGCAGGGTACTTGGGCCCCGCATGGTCCAAAACAGTATCAGATTCTTCCTTTTGGACCGAGATGTTGGTCCTAAAATAAAAATCTTGAACCCACCTCCAAGTCGAAATACGGCATATGTCATTGTCGTTTGGATTGAGAAACACAAGTCACTGATTTACTTACACATAATCTTCCACGCGACGAATGAGAGCGTGACGGTGAGTCCTTTCCCCACCAACCTTTTAACTGACTCCGCCTGTTCAACAATATCAATAACCGACACTACACCTTTTACCAATAATAAATAACTCATGAGTGTTTGCTTGAAAATTAAAGACAGAATAAAAGTAAGATATTCTAATGTAATTTATGTTTAGATGTTGAAGTCTCAAATGATGATTAGGCATAAAAGCAAGTAAAAATTGTTCGATTTCGTGAAATCGAACAGCAAAACAACAATTCCAGGTCCAATATTTCCCCAATAACAATAGAGGAAGGCGAAAAAATAAAAAATAAAAACATTCAAATGGAAAAAAAAATTTAAATCAACCATTCCAGCAAACAACATATGCAGAATGACAGCTAGATCTGGGGAATGAAGAAGATGAGAAAATTTGTTGGGAAGCTACATGAGTTCCATATGCCATTTTCTCCTACACATGAGAAAAATTATTTCCTTTCCTATTTTGCCTTTCATGTTTTATTCCTTCTCATTGTTTTCTCTTTGATCAGATTGAGCCTTAAAAAGCAGAAATTTTATTAGAGATTTTAGATTGTTGACAGCCTTTAATTATTCATTTTATATTACCAAAGAAAATACTTGTTTCATCTTCTAATTTTAGTGAGCTTGGCTTCATTACTTACAAATTTATATATTCATCTAATCTAATTTTTATACATAAATAAGAGAGAGAATGATAGTTTAATCTTTCATTTAAAAATCCAAATTAAAATTTTTTATTTTGATGTAGAATGGAAGAGATTAATATAATAACATGTTATCTAGGGGAAACAAATCTTCTGAAATTAAAATTTATGAATTTTTTTTAATATTTTTTATTTTATTATTTGTATAAAATATAATTTTTTTCCATATTTTTTTAAACTTTTATGAAAATTCATAGATCTAAGTTCTGACAAACTAACTTCGCTTCAGAAGAGAAGATTCATTCTCAATCTAGGTTACATTCAAAAGAGCGTGCGTTCCACTTCCCTTCCTAGCTCTTCACAACACATATAAAATCACTGCTTCTCTCGCTCAGTCCTGCTTCTTCCCGCACCCTTCTCATCTATCGGCGCCAACTCGCCGAAATCAAACCTCGGTTTCTACACTTCGACGCCATTTCCAATTAATAATGGCTACCATGTCTTCTTCGCAAGCCCTTCGTATTTCATCGCCTAGAGATCCATCGCTTTCTCTCTCTTCCAAAATCCATCTATCCTCCGCCTTCTCCGTCTCCCTTCAGCCTCGCCGCCGCCATGGCCCACGCCCTCTTGTGGTTGTTGCTGCGGCGGGTCTTGATGCGAAGCCAACCGTGCTTGTAGCGGAGAAGCTCGGTGAAGCTGGGCTTAAGCTGTTGAAGGACTATGCGAATGTCGATTGCTCCTATAATTTGAGCCTTGATGAGCTCCGCACCAAGATCTCACTCTGTGATGCGTTGATTGTTCGCAGTGGAACGAAGGTTTCGCGTGAGGTGTTCGAATCATCGGGGGGAAGGCTTAAAGTGGTTGGGAGAGCTGGTGTTGGGATCGATAATGTGGATCTGGCGGCGGCTACCGAGCATGGGTGCTTGGTGGTTAACGCTCCCACGGCCAATACGGTTGCGGCTGCCGAGCATGGGATCGCGCTCTTGGCTGCTATGGCTAGGAACGTTGCTCGAGCCGACGCGTCCGTTAAAGCTGGTCAGTGACTGAAATGCTTTTATGTGTGAATTTGATGTTTATTTTGGGATTTGTGATTCTTTCGAGCATTTTATGGTAGTAATATAGTACCTGTATTTGTCAACTCCAACATTTTTTGATGTGGCCATCCTATTTATAAATTATTCATTACGCTTTAATGCTTTTATAAAGTGCATTAATGTGAATATTGAACAAAACAAACTTTTCGAAACCGGAAGTGTTTTTGTTTGCCCCTTCCATATTTCCGTTAAAAACGTGCCTGTATGGAAAGCATTTTTATACTTTTTGCTTCGTTTCCTCTCTGATTCTTTTTTCTTGGCCATAGTTTCCTCTCTAATTCCATTTTGATGAATAGAAGAGAAAGGATATTTTTTAGCTGTAGCGATGCTTTTCACTTCAAGTATTCGTTTTATCGGTAGCTAGCTATATGTACTGCTTCTCTCTCTCTCTCTCTCTCTCTCTCTACTTGTACTCAATGAAACGAATGATGCTTGATGCATCAGGTAAATGGCAACGAAATAAGTATGTGGGAGTATCCCTTGTTGGCAAAACACTTGCTGTCATGGGATTTGGTAAGGTTGGTTCTGAAGTTGCCCGCCGTGCCAAGGGGCTTGGTATGCATGTCATTGCCCATGACCCATATGCTCCAGCAGATCGGGCTCGTGCAATTGGGGTTGAGCTCGTGAGCTTTGACGAAGCCATTGCTACTGCAGATTTCATTTCCTTGCACATGCCTCTTACCCCTGCTACATCTAAGGTTCTTAATGATGAGACTTTTGCCAAGATGAAAAAGGGTGTTAGAATAGTTAATGTTGCTCGTGGAGGAGTCATTGACGAGGAAGCTCTTGTTAGGGCTTTGGATGCCGGAATTGTAGCTCAGGTTCTTGCCAATCTCGTATTTGAAAGTGCTGATGATGCAATGTAGGGTTAAGTAAATAACTGTGCTTTTGTTTCAGGCGGCACTTGATGTTTTCACAGAGGAGCCACCTCCAAAAGACAGCAAGTTGATTCTACATGAGAATGTTACTGCAACACCTCATCTTGGTGCTAGTACCATGGAAGCTCAGGTTTGTTTAGCAAACATTATGTGCTCAAGTTAACTACCTTCTTCCCTCATAACTATATTGATTTGTAACCTTCAAAACTGATGAGCAGGAAGGCGTGGCTATTGAAATAGCTGAAGCTGTTATTGGGGCATTGAAAGGAGAACTTGCTTCCACTGCAGTAAATGCACCAATGGTTCCAGCAGAGGTGCTTTAAGAAGTTCATCTTTACCCATTCCTTATTTAAGATAGAAAATCTTTAATTAATTATTGTTGTTGTCTCTATCCCATATACTTTTCACTAAATAATGTGGCGTTAAGATTACGTGGAAATCATTCATACAGATTGTAACTTGACTTGGTGTTATCTTAATTTAAACTCTAGTTGATAAAATGATCTATTTGAAAATTTGCCCCGCAATACTCAGTATTCACTCAAGTTTGTCGTAAAGCTATATCCAGAATGGATTAACCTCTATCTTGTCTTCCTTAATGCAGGTGTTAACAGAGCTCAAACCATTTGTTGATCTTGCTGAGAAACTGGGGAGACTTGCTGTCCAGTTGGTAGCAGGAGGAAGTGGTGTAAAAACTGTTAAGGTTACTTATGCTTCTGCCAGAGCTCCTGACGATCTTGATACTCGTGTTCTCCGAGCCATGATAACCAAAGGTCTCATTGAGCCCATATCCAGTGCATTTGTGAATCTGGTCAATGCTGATTTCACAGCTAAGCAAAGAGGCCTCAGGATAACTGAGGAGAGGATTATTCTAGATGGCTCACCTGAGAATCCACTTGAATCCATCCAGGTTCAGATTGCTAATGTGGAATCCAGATTCGCTAGTGCCATATCAGATTCTGGTGAAATCAAGGTCGAGGGTTGTGTGAAGGATGGGGTCCCACATCTGACAAAGGTAGGATCTTTTGATGTTGATGTGAGCTTGGAAGGTAGCATTTTACTTTGCAGGCAGGTGGATCAGCCGGGTATGATTGGAAAGGTGGGCAGCATTCTAGGTCAGGAGAATGTGAATGTTAGTTTCATGAGTGTTGGAAGGATTGCTCCTCGCAAGCAAGCTGTAATGGCAATTGGAGTGGATGATCAACCTACCAAAGAGACTTTGAAGAAGATTGGAGAGATTCCTGCCATTGAAGAGTTTGTTTTCCTTAAGTTGTAATTTTTTTTTTGCTTAATTAGTTAATTCTGTATTTGGTTCTAATTTGATCGGGCAAATTGTCTGATTTGGTCAGTTTTGATGATGCACGAGATGCGAGTTGTGATCGTTGGACGGGTAGGGAAAAGAATAATACGACCTTGCATTTAGCACTGCGTTTTAGCAAGTTTTTCCTGCAATTTCTCTTTGTTGTATGACATATTTTGAATTTTAAAATTCAAAAAGAAAACACAGGGAAATAAAAAAGAGTGAGCTTTTGTTATCAATTTTATACATGAAAAATGAACAAAAAAGAATAAAACAACCTTTTTTTTTTACTAAAGTCAATATATTAAGGGAGAATTACATACAAGCATTGCACAACATATTTAATATTTAAATATTGTAAGTTTTGTTGACAACTTATCAAAGGAAATTAGTACTTAATTTTCAACAGATCTTGCAATATTCAGGCCGAAAAAATTAAAAATAGATCTTGCAATATTTAATTGTTATGTGGGACCTCAAAATAATTTTTCTATATGTTAAAGTATCAAACATTTACAATATATTAAAATAAAACAACTTATTTATAGCCAATGTTGGTGGTAAAACTGACACTATTCTTAGCGTTGGTATTATTCAGAGGTTTTAAGTATAAATTTGTCTCAATCTCCTCCCCCCACCCCCCCCCCCCCAAAAAAAAAAAGGTTTCCACTGGACTTCGTCAAGTTAAACATGATGCTAAGTTGTACCTCTGTCAAAAATTTGTTAATTTGACCGTTAATTGTTTCAAAGAATTATAAAGAAAAACTTTAAAAATCATAGAAAATGATCAAAAATTATAGAAAATAATTATATAAAAAATTCAATATTATTAATTAATTTCTCTGAATTGCAAAAAAATTCAATAATGTTATTTCTTATTCATATAAAAAATAAAATTATTATTTTAAGTGATTATCATATCACAAAAACTGGCAATAAAGATAACTAATTAAAAATATTAATTTTTAATAATATTTTCTTAAAATATTAATATTTCATATTTAATATTTTAACATTCTTACTTATAATCTCTACTCACAATTTAGTCAACTTTAAAGATATATAAATTTATGAAAGATGCTTTAAATTTTGAAGGAAAACTTATAATTTATCCTACTAATTTAATGTAAATATAAAATTTAAATAAATTTTTATTCATTGGGTTCGCATAGATTATTTTAAATTTTGTTGTTAGGAGAATTAAGAAGGGAAGAATAACAGCAACAAGTCATCTGCTTCTCACCTCCTCAACACAATTTAATTTAGTAGCATCCCAAAATTACTGTTGCGTCCTTAAGCATCTTGGAGAAGATTGCCTTTTTTTTTTTTTTTTTTCTCCTTTTCAAACCACGGAGAAGATTGTCTTGGGCACACGGAATTGCAATATTCTCCAACGAAAATAAGAAAATATTTGCATGTAATAATAATAACAACAACAACACCACCACCAACAACAACAACATTTCTCTATCTAATATAAATTATCCGATCATATTGCCCATTGATTTGTACTTTTTTTTTTCATTTAGATATATCATTTATGATAATATTTTATAATCTCTATTTTTTTAATTCTATAATTTTGTCATAAAAAAATAATGTTTAAATGTAATATTCATCTTTTTTAGGTGCCTCATGCAACATAGGGATTCTTTCTAGTTAGGAATCAAAGCGTGTATCTCCATGCATAGAGATTATATTAGCATACCTATAAAAATAATAAAAGAAAAATTACAAATAAGTCCCATACATGAAATAAGAAATAAGTTCAATAAAATTCAAAAATTATAACTGAGTTCCTTAGAATCTTAGTGTAATTTAAAGTTGGATTATGAAGACAATATTACCTCTGTTAATTTAACTTTTACTTTTGATTACAGCTTGTTTGTAAGTAAATTTACCATGTAAATAAGTTTACCATACAATAATCATTCATATTTTTCCCATAAAACAAAATCGAATAACAACATTAATGGTAAAATAATCATATTAGTCATCAATATGTTTGTAAAAAAAAAGTCCCATATTTTGTAATTATTAGACTACCCATCTACCATGGACATGTAAATACATCACAAGAGAAGTTTTTTCTGAAATCGTTTCTGCTTCTAAGGTGAAACTGATCTTAGTACTCAGATCAATTCTAGATGACAATCATACAAATTTCTTTTCAGGTAAACACCATTTTTGTTTCGGCAGGCAGAAGATATTCAGGACCCAGACGCACATAATCGACGTGTTTCACACCTCTTTGGCTTGTTCCTAGGGCACACAATAACCCTTGAGAAAAATACAGATATTAGAACACTTGGTATCAACTTCCATTAAAAAACATTACTGGTATCACTTAGCGGATACCAAGTAGTACCAATACGTATCGATACTTACTACTTACCCAAATGCAAGGCTATGATTAATCTAAACCTCATGGAGTTCCATTTGGAAGACATCAGAGCTGGAGACCGCGTGGGCCATTTATGAACCCGAGAGGAAAGGAACATCAGCAAGTGTTGCGGGTAGAGAAATGTGGAGGTTATTAACTGCTAAATACGCAGCAATACCAGCAGCATATCCTGCAAAAGCAAAGCCACTAATCTGCACAAAAGAGATGAAGGTCTCCTGTTACCTTATCCAAAAAACAATCATCACATCAAGATTTCATATATAGAATAGAAAGAACTTCGATCCCTGACACACAAGTGGCACATATATATACCTTCCGTAAGTACCAAAAGAAGTCCACCTTTTCCATCCCCATGAATGCAACTCCAGCAGCCGAGCCAATGACTAGCATGGATCCGCCAGTACCGGCACAAAATGCGACCATCTGCCAAAACTCTGAGTCCTGAGGGAAGGAGGAGAGATCATACATTCCCATTGTTGCTGCAACTAATGGAACATTGTCTATTATTGCTGATATGACTCCAATTGCACTTGCAATCAGCTCAACATTTGGAATATGAGCATCGAGGTAGTTTGCGATTTCTCGAAGAATCCCTGCTGCCTCCAGGCTAAAAAACAAAACCATTAGTTTGATTCAGTGCAGCAACTTGATACAAGAACTGGGAAGAAAGAGGTCATATGGCACATATCCCATCACAAAGCTAACAAGCATCTGCAATCAACTTTCTTAAATTTGCAAAATTCTATCTTGAAGCAAAGGTCTATCTTAAATTAAAACTTGCCTGCATGCAAAATAATAGAGATTTTAAAAGAAAAGTGTCCCATGTTGAAGCAGCAGAAAAATAATACAACTTGGTCATATTAAGGCATAGCCTAACCAACATACATAAAAATATAGGTGTTTTTCTATTAAAGATAGAATCACTCACCTGCTAACAGATAATAAAATTCCGAGAAAAAATAGTGCTCCTTGAGTATCTATTCTAGATAAGGCTTGTGGTACTTTTAGCTTCTGCCTTTCAGATTCTCCATAATGAATAGCATCAGTAAGAATCCAAAGCACACCAAGTCCAAGCAGCATCCCCATATAAGGAGGTAAGCCTGTTAGGGCCTTGAAAACTGGCACAAACACCAAAGCTCCTATACCCACAGAGAAAACAAGCTGTCCTCGAGGACCCATCTGTTCAGATGCCAAGACGGTTGGAGAATCACGTCCCTTCCCATTAACTTCACTGATAAGAACAAAAGATTTGTTGAAGTTGTTGTTCTTAAGCTAAATCTGATTATTGAAATCAAATTTCTTGGAGTACTTTCACTTTAAGAGTGCCTAGTCAATGACAAAAGAGCCAGAGGGAGAGCTAGAGAAATGGCTGAAGGTACAAACAAACCCTGCAAGCAAGGAAATGCAATTACGGACGCTTTGATTGTTCTACATAACATAATTGACATGATTGCTGATATTTCTTGAAAATCAATAGTTTATACAGGATAAATAACATCTGCACTAAACTGAAACTAGTGCTCATGCAATCATAGAGCAGAAACAAGAAGAGCATAGCATAGAACATCTAGACTTCAATCAACAAATAATGTGCTTTTGTAACCACTACCTCAGAGGATCCCTTGAGAAATTCTCCAATTCCAATTCATTCTACCACTACAATTAATTATCAGATCAAACTATACCATAATACAAACTAACATTTCATAATGGAACAATTTGCCAGGAGTTAACCTTCATTGTTGGCAATGTAGATACGTGACCATGTATCCACAACATAGTAGTAGTAACATCACCAATAGGAGTCCAAGCACCACCAGCATTCGCAGCTATAACAACAACACCTCCAAGAATCCTGTCAACAGAATACTAGTCAGTATTCAGTAATTGTTCTGGATGATTTGAAATAAACAAGAGTTTTGGAGAAGAATGAAATTAGCATACAATTCATTGAAGTCTCTCTTAGTATAAATGCTTGTTATGACACTAAAAGTTAAATAATAGAAATAAATTAAGCTGAATTCTGGGGAGACACTCCTCAAGACCCTTTGGCCTTTGCCGATTATTTACTTATATTTGCTTGTGTGATTAGGATTTAGGAGGCAACAATCTCAATGGAAAAGAGTTTTTTGTAGCATTACTAGCATTACTATCATTGGAAAAGAGTTTTCATAAAACCTTCTTACTAGGGATTTGGAGAAAATCCTGTATTTGTTTACTAGCCTAGCTATAATAAATTGGTTATCTATTTCATAAATTCCAGATTCACATAAAAAGACGGGTCATAATAGAAGCACTTCAATCATTAAATCACTAAAAGTGGAGAATACTATAAAATGCAAGCTAAAAAAATCAATCTCCAGATGTATGAAACAAAAATTCTGAGGAACTGCATCACTAATGCAGAAATTAGATTAAATTTGCAGTAGCTTTCCCCGTTTGTAACATTTTATGAATGGAAAACACTCACAGAAACTACTGACTACAAATTTTTTCACGGAAGAAAAATTTTCAGAGATCAATCGACTGGTTGTAGTAACACAGACTCTTTATCTGAATGAATAAATTAAGGCTTGAAGCTAAAAATTTGCTGAAGGTGGGTGAAGGTATTTCAAGACTTAGAGCTCTAGTGACCAAAACTCTGGTTGATATATAAAGCCATGAATATCTTCACTCATTCATCTATTCATGCTGTGGAATTTTCGTAAAGCTAAGCACATTCAATACAAAAAAGGTAGGAAAAGAACCAATTGAAAGCAATAGGCTAAAGTACCTTTTTAGTCCTCTAATCATATATAAGGTTTCAATTTGATTCTTTAATTTTATAAAGTATCTTTTAGTTCTTTAACTCCAACACCGTTAGTTTTAAATGATTATTTTTGTACTAATCATTGCTATTTTGTAAAAAAACTAAACTTAATATGTTAACATTTGAAAATGTTTAGTCAATATTTGAAAATTCAATGTAAAAATTTGTTATGATGAAACTAATGGTGTTATGGTTAAAAGACTAAAAAAACATTTTATAAAATTAAGGGATCAAAATGAAATCTTGTGTAAAGTTAAAGAATTCAAAGTATACTTTAACTGAGAGTAATATAAAAGAATAAGGGCATATACTTTCGATACTCTGATGGAGGCACTAGTTTCCGCAGCAGAGAAACCATGACTATAGTAGATGTCAGGTTGTCTAGAACTGCACTGAGGAAAAAAGTCACAAACCCAATCTGCAAACTCAAAACATGTGTCAAATTTTATTTGAGACAGAAGCTGAGTTGTCGTACTAGAAAAAATTGGTGACACACTAAACTACTGAAAATCTAGAAAGGATTGGGAAAAAAAAAAACTTACATTATCACATAATGTCAGATAAGTACATAAGTTATCTTAATTATAGACAATTAATTTCTGCAGTGTCACATAACATGTTGCTTATCTATTACCAATAAAGTCATTCATTTCTCTAGAATATCAGTATTCACAAGTATCAAACATCAGAAGGCTAGCTGTCATTGATGGAACGCAAGGAGGATATTTTGAATATAAACTCCTTATTTCGTCCACATCATTTAATTATTTGGCCAAGTTAAAAAGGACATATTTGAATTTGAGATTTTAATTCAGTAAAATTTGCAAGAATAAGTACTACTTCTTGGGGGTGGGCGGGTTCTACTTAAACATATTTTAAGTTTCAGCAGCTATGCAGAATAGAGCACTTACCACCCAAAGAAGAAGGCGTGGCTTTCGAGTTGTTATAATGTCAGTAACCAGTTTAAATCCTTGATGGGCATCAACTATCTCAACAATGGTCATCGCACCAAGCAAGAAAAACACTATTTCACTGACTTCTGCAGATGCATGTGTTAGCTCTGAAACAGCTATATCAGTCGAAGGGGCCTATAGACAACCCAATGGGGGAAAAAGTAGTGCAAAAATCTAATCAACAAACGGCAAATAAGGACAGAACTATAAACATCCTAGCTAGGAAAATTGGAGATATGATAAATTTCAATGTGAGTTAAGAAAAGGAGATGAGAATATAAAAAGTGGTAATCAGTATTTGCAACTAGCAGATAATTTGTGAACTAATCATCTTTCTGAAACAGGTTACATGAGTATAAATCTTGCCCTCCACATTTCATGGAATGGAAACATATGACACTAGAAAGGCCAAATGAAAATAATAATATTCTTTTGATACTAGTATTATGATAAGCAATCTCTTCACCATTATGTTAATCATATTATCAAATATTAAGATCTTGATTATACCATCCCATTGCAAGTCAACGTTCTACCAACAGCAATTCCCAAGCATTAAATGACAGAATACTTGAAAAAATTTTAATCCAGAAATGAAATACAAAAACTTGAGGAAAGGTCATCCAAAAATGCTGTGGTTGAACCAAACAGTGAAGAAATTCCATCCAACTATATAATTCTACCAAAGAGTTCTGTATATTCAGTCAAAGACAGGTTATCGATGCACAAAAATTGCAAGCAGTGGTTTCTGTAAAACCAAGAAAAGGCCTTATTACAACATATTAAGGAACAAAGTACAATTAAAGCAACAGAACTCATATTCATTCATAAAAACAAGTAACACAAGAACCATTCACTTCTCTTTGCAGTTTACATTGCATAAGACAAGAGAAGTCATCTAAGGTTGAAGGCATATCTTTAACCGACAAGTTTGGCAGATTAGAGATCTGACGTGAAAACTTGAGAAACAGGAGATACTTGCATCACTAGAGGATTGCACAAAAAACCGTGATTCAACTTATACTGGTAAGGATAACCAAAAGGTCCTACAATTTTAAGACAGGACAGAGAAAGTAAATTTATATGTATGAACTACAAATGTTTTAGCTGTTTTAACTTTTAATCCTTGTCAAGGCTTCATTATCCTTGGGAAATATGCCTAAGAAAACATACCTCGGGAAAACCAGAAGAAGAATTGTTACAGTCACATACCTATCTCAGGTATATGGAATCCAATACTTGAGCATCCTTTTCTATACAGAGATTTACAAATAATCATGTGAGAGCAGATGCTCAAATGCATGCCACTTTGGGATGTGTGTCGTGCTTTGTCAAAAGAAAGGTTCCAAGTGCAACCTAAATCTCAAAACCAGAACTGTAGACTGTATGAAACTTATTGCTAATCAAGAACTCACTGGTAATCTTGAAACAAAAATCATGGACCTTACCCCAATACTCCGTATCACCCATAGGCTTACAGCCATCAACAGACCTACTCCAGTTTTATTAAAGGCTAGAGATTCTTCAAATATGATGCCTGTATACCCTATACCAAACAGCAATGCCATAGCAAGATCCTGCAATTTGAGGCCATGTAAAGCTAAGAGAATTTATACTAGAGCATATTCAAAAATATATCCAGCAATGCATGTGATTTATTATAAAACACAAAGAAGTAGATTCTGGTAAGAGGGCATTCACGGACCTGATTAGCAGCTACCCAAGAGTGGTTAATTGCCACCGCTCCAGTTGCAGCTCCTGCAAATATTGCAAGAGCTTTAAGCAAGTCAGTCTTGGACTGGTTTGTGCCTTCAAAATATTGTGAACTAGTTTCTTCA
The DNA here is from genome assembly GCF_029017545.1 of Prosopis cineraria. NCBI lineage: Eukaryota > Viridiplantae > Streptophyta > Magnoliopsida > Fabales > Fabaceae > Prosopis > Prosopis cineraria. Next base: position 3,454,656 of record NW_026555345.1, on the reverse strand, counting down.
AGTGAGCACAAGGGATCACAAGTACTGGGTTCTGGCGTCAGGTCCTGACAAGTAAAAACAATATCAAAGCAACACTATGAGCAGCATTGAGCATTGGCATACGAGTGACAAACTCTAGAAACTTTCATTTAATGCTAATTCTAGCTTTTCCCCACCATAATGTCAGCAACAATGAGAATGAAGCAAGGAAAGTAACCCATCAAAAAACCAGTTAGAATCCTCCTCGTTCTCGAAAGAGAAAGCATGATAATACATTAGATAGAGATAGAGAGAAAATTAATGATGAGTATAAACTATGGAGGTATGATGTGTGTCCTACTCACACATGTTGACCCCACATGAAGTCACTTTCTCTTGTATTTCTCTTAACGTAGAGGATTCAATTTGCTATAAGGTCCAGGAAGCTTTTATAGACCAAAAAACATGGGTACAATATGAAAACATGACACATGCCTATTTTTAAGTTATTACAGCGCCATGTAATGGGATTAAGAAGATTTTTTTTCCCCCATGTTATACTTCCGTTGAAGAACTTGATAGTAAAAGCCTATAGAACTATATGCATATGTAAGTTTCGTACTTCAGCACCCCACCCCTCCCCACCTGAATTAGAACAGAAGAGTCAACACAATAAATAATGCCGCTACCCCATAAAAAATTGTAATGAAAATATCAGTAAATTTTCGAAAGAAAACGATTGGATTAAATCAGGTTTTCAGTTTTGCCAACAAACATGGTGTATCCAGATTCATAAACAAGAAATCCCACTGAATGAGTAATCTGAGAACTTTGTTATATAATAGTAGAAGAAGAACCTCAAATTGTGAGTCAGATTTTTTAGGAGCTTGAGGCGGCTGAAACGAAGAAGTAGGACCTCTAGCCTTGTTTTCAGCACGTGCCAATACATTATCACCCAGCAACCTAGGAAGTCTGGTCCTACAACAAGAGGGGCCAACAAGGGGTCGACTTGATAGTGTATAATCAACAGTTCGAAGCCCATGAACTGAAGGGTGAACTGTGAGATTCCGCAGATGTTGGGATGGGGACAAGCAAGTCCCAAATGAAAAAGATGACATCCGTGCAAGTAGATTTAAGGTAGCAAAAAGATTAGGGAGAAGAAAAGGTATACTTACGAAAGTTGATAAGGGTTTATTAAGGAATAGCAATGGAAGTATGGGAGTGAAGTTCTTGGAATTTATCTACGAAATCAAAACGAAAGGAAACATGTCTTTAAATTGATCGAAGAACTGGCTGCTGTCGTGGCGTCGAGTGCTTTCACATGACGGTCATGAATGATATATTAGACAGGGTCCTAGTCTACTAAATATCTGGAGAAAATGCCAAAACCTCGTATTAGCAGTCATTTGAATTTTTAATATGAAAAGCAACTCTTTTAATATTTTCATTGACCATTGACCTTGGAATGCCATGTTAGTGTGCAACTTTAGGCTCAGTCGTACTTATAACATAATCAACATATCAATATCAACAAAAGCTTATGGGAAGGAGTATTCGTTCCTGTCAAAAGAAAAACAATTTATTCGAGGGCAAAGATAATGATGAACCGGACATATAATTTTAAATTTTTAGAGAAAATCGGGTTTTGTTTTTGGCCTGCAAAGGTATGCATTCATTGATCAAAAAATAAAGTAACCATAAAGATATTCCCCAAATTGCCAAAAGCAGAAGCAGTTAAGCAAAAACACAAGGAAACTAACACAAAAGCAAACGAAAAGAGATCGTGGAAGATACCAACGCTCAGCCAACGCCCTCGCGATCTGCAGCTAATGTATGCTGGCCATAAGAAAACACTGGAACATTTCTAGAGTCCTGGAGCAAAACACGTGCTAGAGGAGGTGGTGTTGTGAAAACCCAACCAACTGGTTCCAACTCCCTTGGAGCTAAACATGCCAGACAATCAGCAGCCAGATTCCCACAGGGCGAGTGTGAGAGAAAGTAACAGTGCTCAAAGACTCCAAAATATCCCAGAAATCTCTAAGTAAAGGCTGGTATCTCCAATCACATAAGTATAAATTCCTGCTGGTGCAAAGTTTAAAAGGTATGGCAAATCATCTAGCATCTTCATGTTCTTCCTAAGGTCACACACTTTATTTGGAGACTAGCTAATTCTTCCCTCGCCACTAAAGAAGCTCCTTGTAAGAGGAGACGTAGAACTGATCCAAAGTGTAACATTTGTGGCTTGCATGATGAATCTTTGGAGCATTCATTCCTGTCATGTGAGTGGGTGAAATTGTTATGGCCCACAAGAATTCATCTTTTAATGGTGGGTCTGGACCTAAAGGTGAGAGACAACACTAATGGGCCGCGATACAATAGGCTGCACAGGAAGCAAACGAATTCGGAGGCCTACCTGGAAGCTGCGTAAGACAACCCAGGATAAGGAGGCATAAAACAATCATCGTGAGAAAAATGGGCGGTTGTTGATTACGCTCGTATCCTCTCTGACATCTTTTCCCTCTGCATGCTGTTATTCTGATTTCATTTCTTTCTGCGTTACGTAATTGTTCTTATTTTGTAGTGAGAATACCGCTATTGACAGTTGCTATTTGCTGAATCAAACCTTCTTTGCTATTGTGATTTCGTATTACATAGAATATATTAATGAGTCTGTGACAGAAACCTGGGTGGTCAGGGTGTTATTTGAATATTAGAATTAACCCAATGCTTATTTGTAACATAAGGGATTGGCTCTACAATTTTATCTGCTCATCATCTCCTTTGAGTGATTATGGGAAAGCTTATGTGGCTTTGTTCTGCTGGAACATCTGGAAATTTCGCTGTCGGATGATCCACCTGATCCTGGAAGATTGATTAAGCAAACGGATGCAGGCCTTCATGAGTTTTAGAAGGCTAGAGGGCTGATTATTCAAATTCCTGAGTCTGGGTTGAGGAATGATGATTGTCACTGCTCTGCGCCTCCTGTGGGTTACATAAAAATCAGTTGTGATGGGGCATATGAGGGTCATAGTAAGAAAGCTGGTATTTGCATTGTTGTACATGATTGCCATGGCATGTTTCTATCTGGATGGAGGATGGTGTCGAAGTATTATTGCAGATTCTGGGTTTTTGGCCGAATTAAAGGCTGCTAAGAAGGCTCTTGAGTTAAGCTCATCTTATCATGATGTGGGCTTAATCATAGAGGTGGATTATATCGAAGAGAAAATCGTGTTTTCAGGCTATGTAAGAAACATTTTAAGACTCAAAATTTCAAAACATTGATTAAAAACCTTAGCCATTTATTGTCATGTAAGAAAAATTCCAATGATCAAAATGCTTTTATTTATATACAAATTGAAAATCCTCGGAAATTAAGTTGAAAATCCTAAAAACTCACCTAAAATTACTTTCAATTAAATTGTTAAAATATATACCAATAGTGTTAGTTCAACCATAAGTGACTAGTCCCTTATATAACGAATTAAAATTTGAATCCCCCGTGAAATAAGCGCAACCACACTTCAAACATAACTATACTTGTGAGCAGTTAAAAAAATTGTTGAAATACGTAGTAAGATGTGCAAGAGTTGGCCAAAAAAAAAAAATACAGATGTATGGGGAAATTGCTAAAATATGCCCAAGATGGGGAGAGGATAATCCGCAGTCTACTTTAAAAAAAGTGCTTTTTCCCTTTTAAAAAGAAACATGTTATTTGGATAATATATTTTATTTTAAATTAATTTTTTAAAAATTGTTAATATAGATTTGGTGAAAATCATGAGAAAAAAACTTAAGTGTTTTTTTAAAATGTGATTCTTTTGATTTTTTATATGATCATGCTATTCCAAAATTTTTAATGATTCTTTCTTTATATTTGTGTCACACAAAAAAAAAAAGCCTTTCTTTGTTTTTTTTACTCATGGGACTATTTTTCTACAATTTTTTTATTTTATTATTAGTATTTTAAGCGTGACTAAAGATGAATGGAGTTTAAGATTCAAATGAAGATTATATTGTATATTATAAATAGGACCATTAATCATCTTAATTTTCAATATTAATGTATATTGAATTATTTTTTATATAATTTTTTAACAAATTAAACTTTGTATTTTGTATTTCTATTATTTAACATATCAAATTTTATATTATTTAAAATTTTTATCATATTTTTTACACATTTTTGATATATTACATTTATATAATAAAAATTATAAATTATTATAAATTAATATTTTTTATAATTATACATTAAAAAACACGTTTTAATATATAATTTAAATAATTTTTAATTCACTAAATAAACTTTAAAAATTTATTTAAATATAAATTTTATTATAACAATTCACTTTTATTAATTTTTATCAAATTAATTTTTGTGCAGCAAAAACCAGTCGGTCAGTTATCTGCAGAAAACGTGAAGCCACTTCCCGTGATGAGAGCTGCTGACTGACTGGGGATTGAGCTCTGAGCCTGGGATGCGTGAGCCAGTTTCTCTTATCATTCCCATGGCCATGAATTCTCTACTCCCACTTTCGTTTCTGTGTGCCTTGGCCCTGGCGATTTCCCTCCACTTCCGAGCTGCTCTGCCGCTACTGCGGCTTACCCCACCATCCCCGGCACCGATTCCGTTGACTGCTCCATCACCAGCGGCGATTCTGTTCTTATTCCTCCTCGCCGAGAAGTCTATGATAATGGTCGAATATTCGATATCACTCACAAGTACGTCCCCGACATGCCAGTCTGGGAGTCTAGCTATGGCCTTGGTCGACACTTCCTCTGGCTCGAGAAAAGCATGAAAAATGGTTCTCGCGCGAATAGCTCGGCTATGAAGCTGGGGGTTCACACTGGTACCCATGTCGATGCGCCGAGCCACTTCTTTGACAACTACCTCGACGCCGGCTTTGACGTTAACTCGCTCGATTTAGAAGTCCTTAATGGTAAAATAATGGTTATCGTATCTAGCCTTATCCTTCACTTTAATTTTTCTCTGGGTGATGATGTCTTGTACTCGACCTGTATGGGGAAAGTTCCAGTTTTTTGGATGTCCCTCAGCGTAGTGAGTTACTATGTTAGCCCCATGTGTGTGATGAAATCTTTCTGTGAAATTTTAGGATAACGTTACCATTAACTAACCCCAAGACGGTGCTAGGCTTCCTCTCTTCTGGCAGTATTGGATGGTTCATCCCACTTCACACTGTAGTATTGCGTTCTTTAATGATCTTTTTCTGATTCTTCGTTTAGAATAGGTGAAATAGGAGGGTGAGTACAAGGAGGATATTGGATGAATATAAATATGTAGGCTTCAACCTATTGAGTAATGACAGTCTAAATCCTATCTTTCAATGAACAGAGAGAAAGCAACGGAAAATCATAAGGAATTGCCTTGCGGCATTTATAAATTGAGTTCACTGTCTACTTTCACTCTCATTGTTTACATGGCATCCAAACGACAGAGACGAATGTATTTCCTTACTCTCCTTATCATTCGTGCCACTCTGCTCCCTTCACTTCCTTTTTCGCTCTCACGTCGCTGAACAAAGAATTTGTAATTTAGCGGGGTGTGTGTTCAGTTATCTGTTCATCCATTTATAGAGTAAACAGCGTTTCGTTTGTTAGATTTGTGTCAAGCTTTGCAGAGTGAATAGTGGCAAAAGCATTTTGCTAGGGCATCCTACTGGCCTCTAAGCTTTGGTTGTCTTTGCAGAGCTCTTTCTAGATTCTGTCTGTTTGATTGAATGATTTATGAAAGAATAGGTGCAGTTTAGCTCAGATTGCTAATTATTACATGTTCAAACTCAAGCTACAAGAATTTTGAGCCTGCATCCGGAGTAAGAAAATTGATTTGAGCTATTCTTTTGGCATCTATAATTCGTCAATTAACCAGCTCAGGTGATTTTTATATATGCTGCTGGCTTTCTCAGCGTTTAATATTGTCCTTTCTTAGTGTATTATTTTCTGTTTTAGCTTTATGCTCTTAGGCTTTAGAAAGATCATGGATTCCTTGCATATTTATGTTCTGTCTGGTGACTTCTTCCTCATGAACTCAGTCAGTAGTTAGATGCTTTATCCAATTACGTTTTGGATCTTCTGGAGCTTTTACCAATCCATTTGATAGGATTTAAATTGCATAAATGCATTGGAAGATGAAAATTATTCCCCTCTCTCTCTCCCCAATTCATTACAGGAGTAATCTGCTTGATTGTATTGGCATAGATGCTAACATATAACCTATTTCTATCTGTAGGCTATGCTCTACTGGTCGATGTTCCAAGGGATACAAACATAACTGGTATGTACAATTTATGAGTTTTCTTTGAAGACTTCTTATTTGTTTGCTATGTTGGATTCTGCACATGCTGATCAGAATTTGTGGCCAACTTTACTAAAATTTGACATTTTTCTGATGAATGAGAATTATTGTTTATCTATTAACAACATTCTTTTTAATTGCTCTGATTATTTATGTATAATCAAGAACCTATAAATTGACAATTATTTAGAGATGTGAATATTAATTTTCCCAACATATCAAACTTTGTGGTTAATAAATACATTAAAGGGTACAATATCATACATATTTTGACAAATGTGCTCTCTAGCACGGGCCTGTTAGGAGGTTTCTTTCTCATAAACACACATTTCTTCACATTTGCTATTTTCTCTGTAGTTTAAAACGTTTCATATTTGTGTGAAATTTCTCATGGAATTTTAGCTTCCTCAATGACTGTATATTAGATTGCAACTTTCCTTTTTTACAGCTGAAGTTATGAAGTCCCTGAGTATTCCTAGAGGTGTACGCCGTGTGCTCTTCAGAACATTAAATACTGACAGGTTATTTGTATAAATCACTGGTATTGTTACTGCTGTGGGATTTTTTTGTTGTTGTTGGTCTTGCATAAAAAGTTAACTGAATTTATTTCTTAATTGATATGTTTATTCAATTCTGGCAATTTTGACCTTGAAGATCCAAAATAGAATCTTATGTTGCCGTCATTTAGCTTAGTGATATTTACAAGCTCATTTGAAGCCACATGCGAACTTAAACTTGTTAAAATGTTAGGCGGCTTATGTTTAAGAAGGAATTCGACACAAGTTATGTAGGGTTCAAGGAGGATGGAGCAAAATGGCTGGTCCAGAATACTGACATTAAACTTGTAGGTGAGATATATATCTTAAAAGTTTTTGGCTACTTCTTCTCAAGGGCATATTCTGTGTCCTTTTTCCCGAGTCAAATGACTGAAGTTATCTTTAATTTTGGCACCTGTACACAATGCATGTCTAACTCCATTTATGTATGCATTTTTCAATATATAAGTTTGAGTCATGCCCCTAGCTCTATGGCACGTTACCAGGCTAACTCTAGTATCTCTACGTCATGGAATCAAGATATGTCATCTACAACAAATTTAGCAAAACAATGATATGTGGCTATTAATTTTTCTGTCTTTCAATCAAATACTAAAGGTTAAGTCCAAACTCTTTTGTTTGTTTGTTATTGTTTGTGTGTGTGTGTGTGTTCAGTCTTTTGAAATTCAGTCAATGAAGAAATAATAATGGGCAGGGCTTATCAATTGTATTTCCTTATTGCAAGATGACATTTCTTCTCTTTGGCATTTTTCCTCTCTCTACCAATTTAGTCAAGTCTTGCGCTATGAGAAAATTTAGTAAGATTACCCCTGCTGATCCAATTTAGACAAGAGAAGAGGTTAATTGCAAACTTGAGTTATGGAGGAGGACATTGGAGTCGAAAGGTTTTCGTCTGAGTAGAAGTAAGACGGAATTTTTATATTGTAAATTTGGTAAAGGACTATTCGACAATAATTTGGAAGTGAAATTGGGAGATCAAATTATACTTCAAGTGGAAAAGTTTAGATATTTGGGAGCCATTATTCAAAATGATGGCGAAATCAGTGGAGATATTTCACATAGAATTCAAGCTGGGTGGTTTAATTGGAGAAAAACTAAAGGAGTTATTTGCGACCGTAAGGTGCCTAATAAACTTAAAGGAAAGTTTTATCGCACTGCTATCAGACCGGCAATGTTATATAGTAGTGAATGCTGGGCTCTAACGGGACAGCAAGAGTATAAAGTTGGAGTAGCAGAGATGAGAATGTTACGATGGATGTGCGGACATACACGTAAAGATAAAATTCGAAATGAGCACGTACGTGAAAAAGTAAGAGTGGCACCTATTGAGGAAAAAATGGTAGAAAATCGGTTGAGATGGTTTGGGCATGTACAAAGAAGACCAAGGGAAGCACCAGTGAGAAGAGTGGAACATATAACTTTGAGTCCGATTAAGAGAGGTAGAGGAAGACCTAAGAACAACACTCTTGGAAGTTGTTGAACGCGATCTCTTAATTAATAATATTCCTAAAAGCTTGATAAATGATAGAGCACAATGGCGTCTTGTAATCCATGTAGCCGACCCCACCTAGTGGGATAAAGGCTTGTTGATGTTGTTGTTGTACCCCTGCTGATCCAATAGATAGCAGCCAAGTTTTTGTTTTCTCGAACAACAGTTACTATAATGCCTATTCACATTCCTGTGATGCACTGTAGGAGTTGATTACTTATCTGCTGCTGCTTATGATCAATCAGTTGAATCACATCGTGTATTTCTGGAAGGAAGGGTAAGAAATTTGTCTTATTATATTAATTAATGCGTGTGTAACTTCACTCTATTCACAAGCTAATTGCCCATCCCTTGATTTACCTTTTAATGAAAAGAAAACATCACATCTCATTAGTCAAAGCACATAAGATGTCACATCTATGTTTGGGTTTATGTTAAGCATTTGAAATCCTACAATTTCCTGACTTGTAGTATCAGTAATGATGGGTTGTGTACTAATTGGTAATTTTGGTTATCATTGCGATCCTTGCACTTATGAATACTACATTTTGTTTGTACCCAAGATAGCTGGGAAATAACAACAAATTCTCTTCTTTTTTTCTGTACGCTTATGTTTTTGGCCACTTCTTTTTCTGTACATCTGCTTGACAAATTTTTGGACCATTTACTTCTGGTTGCTGACCTGTTGATAATTGGTAGAAGTTTTAAATCCTAAAAATTATTATTGGCAGTTTTTTTAGTAGATGTTTGTGTTTTATTGATTAACACACTTACAGTCAACACAAGTTAATCCACCCTCAGGAACAGTTCAAAATGATTGCTTCACCAAATCTCTCGGCCTCTATTCATTTGCTTAGGTTCAGCTGCAGGCTGATGAACTAATCTCAATTTGCATCAAGTTTTCTTTTCTGCTTGTTTGAGGAAGTTGTTGTCTCTGGACAAATATATATATTTTTTTAATCTTGAAATATAACTTTAGGTTAATAATAGATAGGGCTTGAGAAGACTTGATAGTGGCTAGTATGATTTCTCAAATATCCTTGTATAGACAAAAAGAAAAGAGAAAAAAGAGCTCATTTCTTGCTTAGACAGGACCTAGTATCGATAAGCAATGTGCTAAATGATGTTTTTTTTTTCAAAAAAAAAAAAAGGCAAACAAAAACAAACAATGTGCTAATAAAGCCAAATACTTCTCAGGAAACCATTCTTGTGGAAGGCTTGAAGCTCGATGATATCCTGGAAGGAATATATACGCTTAACTGCTTGCCCCTTAGGTTGGTTGGTTCTGAGGCATCACCAATACGATGCATTCTTATCAGATAATTAGTCCATGAGTTTGAGGTGGCTGAACCTGGGGTATGTTCATAATTGTCCATTTAGTTCACCACATGTTTTTGTCCTCTTTTGATTGGATGTGACCTGTTTTTGGATAGTGTTCTATTCATTGCCTTTATTAAGAAGTCAAATTCTGCTGCAGAATGATTAAATTGATGCAGGAAACAATGGGACGAAGGCTGACTTATGTAGATCACTAGTGTTTATATGAAGCGGGATGATGCTTGATACTTCCCCAAACTATCATCTTTTTGTTGGAAAAAGCATGTTTTCCTTGCACGAAGTTTAGGAATGAGCTACACTGGCCTATAAATGGGGTGACTTATAATATGCAAATTATGTGGGCCAAATGAAAAAAAGGTTGTGTTCTTTTATATGCAGATTGGAATTTGGAAACTAATATGGCTCTCGTCCATAGATGTAAAAACTTTTCAGCATATTTTGTTTGAATAAATTAAGTATGCGTTTGGTTTTTAATTTGTCAAAAGTTCATTTGGTAAAAATCAGTTTAATGAAAGTCAGTTGTTGTAACGAAATTTATGTTTGAATGTATTTTTTTAAAAGTCAGTTTGATACATTAAAAGTTATTTGATTTGTGATAGTGAAATGTGCTTTTGAATATACAATTACCAAAAAAGACATTTATTTATAATATTTATAATTTTTATTATACAAATGTAATATATTCAAAATATTTAAAAAATGTAATAAAGATTATAAATAACATAAATTTTAATCTATAATGTTAAAAATTTAATTTCTAATTATTTTTATTTTTTAATTTATAATTTTAAAAGATGTAATAAAGATTTGTAATTTTTATTATACATTAATGCTAAAAATTAACATGATTAATTACTCAATTTATAATATTAAAAAAATTAATACCTAATTATTATTATTAAAATAATAATTATATTTTTAATGAATTAACTATTTTTTAAATAAAAAAATAAGAGATTAAACTTAGGATAATATGATCAAATAAATGTTACTTTTTAAATTCACTTTTCAAAAATTTCAAATAGTTACGTTTCAAAAATTCACTTTCAGTTACTGTTTGAATGTGCTTTTAGGATGTGCTTTTCTGTAAAATATTCTATTCAAACAACTTTTAACTTTCTGAAAGTGAAATTTTACTTTCTTAACGTGAAATGGAGGAAAACCAAATGGACCCCAAGTAAGTTGCTATCCATTCCAATTCCTTGTCACCTGCTACAGGTAATAAAATTCCGAGAAAAAACAGTGCTCTGAGCATCTATTCTAGATAAGGCTTGTGGTGCTTTTAGCTTCTGCCTTTCAGATTTCTCCATAATGAATAGCATCTGTAAGAATCCAAAGCACACCAAGTCCAAGCAACATCCATATAAGGAGGTAAGCCTATTAGGGCCTTGAAAACTGGCACAAACACCAAGGCTCCTACACCTATACAGAGAAAACAAGCTGTCCTCGAGGAGCCGTCTCTTCAAATGCCAAGACGGTGGGAGAATCACGTCCCTTACCATTAACTTAACTTTAAAGAACAAATAATTGTCGAAGTTGTTATTCTTAAGCTTTTGAAATCAAATTTCCTGGAGTACTTTCACTCTAAGAGTACTAGTCAATGACAAAAGAGCCAGAGGGAGTGCTAGAGAAATGGCCGAAGGTACAAGCAAACCCTGCAAGCAAGGAAATGCAATTATGGATGCCTGATTGTTCTGCATGACATGATTTACATGTTTGCTGATATTTCCCGAAAATCAATACTTTATACAGGGTAAATAACACCTGCACTGGACTGAAATTAGTGCTCATGCAATCAAAGAGCAGAAACAAGAGTACAAGTGTATAATATAGAATATCTAAACCTCAGTCAGCAAATAATATACTTTGGTAACCACTTCCTCATAGGATTCCTTAAGGTAGTCACCAATTCCAGTTCATTCTGCCAGTATAATTGATTATCAGGTCAAACTATGCCATAATACAAACTAACATGTCGTACTGTAACAATTTGACAGGAGTTAACCTTCATTGTTGGCAGTGTAGGCACATGACCATGTTTCCACAACATGATAATTGTAACATTTAGAGCCAATAATTTGAGCAAGTTAGTGTCAATTCGAATCAAGTTTAAAATACTCGAATGTGTAGAAAAATTTATATAGCCAAACCAACCCTAGTCCTAACCCCTCAGGCTTTCAAGCTGGCACGAATAGTCAAATTGTTAAATATTATTTCATTTTATTTATTATTTTTTTCTAATTTCAATTTTCATTTAAAAAAATTAATATTTTAATTTTTATCTTATTTTAATATTATTTTATTAATAGAAAGAAAGAAATTTGAGTATTCAAACTAAACCCATTTGAGTTCAAGTTTGACCCAAATTTTTTTCAAAATAAATGAGCAACAAAGGCCAGGGGGTCTCAAGGAGTGCCTCCCCAAAATTTAGCTTTTTACTAAGAGATTTCAATGAATTGTAAGCTAATTCATTCTTCTTCAAGGCTCTTGCTTATTTCAAACCATCTAGAACAATTACTGACTAGGATTCTTAGAACTGTTGTTATAGCTGCAAATGCTGGTGGTGCTTGCACTCCCATTGGTGATGTTAGGTAGTAATGTGGGCTCATATAGCTTAATATTTTTTGTATGAATATAGTTCTTTTTGTAATTTTCTTGTAAAAAATTATTCAAGCTGCCTGAACAAGCCCAAAGTATAAAAAAAAAAAATTCTAAACTCCCAAACCTAGATTTTTTGAGTTAATCAGGCCCTTGTTGTAAATGAAAATTAACTTCCATTATAAGTTTACCAAAAATGACCTCAAAAATATAAAAAATAAAAACTCAATAAAAATTGTCCAAAAAAATAGAGAAAAGAACCAAAATTTTTTTTTTGATCATTTTCTCTTAGAACTGTTGTTATAGCTGCAAATGCTGGTGGTGCTTGCACTCCCATTGGTGATGTTAGGTAGTAATGTGGGCTCATATAGCTTAATATTTTTTGTATGAATATAGTTCTTTTTGTAATTTTCTTGTAAAAAATTATTCAAGCTGCCTGAACAAGCCCAAAGTATAAAAAAAAAAAAATTCTAAACTCCCAAACCTAGATTTTTTGAGTTAATTCAGGCCCTTGTTGTAAATGAAAATTAACTTCCATTATAAGTTTACCAAAAATGACCTCAAAATTATAAAAAATGACCAAAAAATTTCAATAAAAGACCTAAAAATAACAAAAAATTGTCCAAAAAAATAGAGAAAAGAACCAAATTTTTTTTTTGATCATTTTCTATAATTTTTGAGGTCATTTTCAATTATTTTCTAATCAATTAATGGTTAAAATTTATTTTTGTTAACAACAAGAGTCATATTGCACCGTTTTAAAAGTTGAGAGAATAATTTATATAATAAATGAGTTTAGAATTTATAGTGCTATTGGACCTAAAATTCAAATAGTAATTTGCTCATTTATCCAAAAAAACAATTCAGTCTCCAAATGTATGGAGCAGAAATTTTGAGGAACTGCATCTCTAATGGAGGAATTAGATTGAATTTGTAGTAGCTTACCCCATTAACATTTTATGAAGAGAAAAGGCTCACGGATACAACCAACTACAAGTTGTTTACCGGGGAAAAAAATCAAGATCCATCAACAGGTTATATTAGCACAGACTCTATCTGAAAGAATATATTAAGGCTTTGGTGCTGGGTGTCCCTTGGCGACATTTAAGCTTATTATAACTAATCTACTCACCATTATAGCAATCATATTGTCAAATATTAAGGTCTTGTTTCTAACATCTCATTGTAAGTCAACTTTTTACCAACAGCAATTCCCAAACATTAAAAGACGGAATATTTGAAAAAAATTTAATCCAGAAATGAAATACAGAAACTTGAGGCAAGGTCATCCAAAAATGCTGTGTGGTTGAACTAAACCTACTAAAATCCCCTTTGGTGTATAATTCTACCAAACAGTTCTGTATATTCAGTCAAAGACAGGTTATCGATGCACAAAAATTGCAAGCAGTGGTTTCTGTATAAACCCAAAAAAGGCCTTATTACAACATTAATGAATTTGAAACAACTAAAACAACAGAACTCATGTTCATTCATAAAAACAAGCAACACAAGAACCAGTCACTTCTCTTCGCAGTTAATGTTGCATAAGACAAAAAAAGCCATCTAAGGTTGAAAGCATATCCATAACCACGAGTTTGGCAGATCAGAGATCTAATGTGAAAACAGGAGATCCTTACAATCACCATTCACTAGAGGATTGCACAAAAATTGTGATTTAACTTACACGGGTAAGGATGACCAAATGGTCCAACAATTTTAAGACAGGACAGAGAATGTAAATTTATAGGAACAAACCACAAATGTTTTAGTTGTTTTAACTTTTAATCCTTGTCAAGGCTTCATTATCCTTGGGAAATATGCCTGAGAAACATACCTCTGGGAAAATCAGAAGGAGAATTGTTACAGTTATATCCCACATGTTCGACTCACACATGTTGACCGCACATGTAGTCACTTTCTTTTGTATTTCTCTTAATGTAGAGGATTCAATTTGCTATAAGGTCCAGGAAGCTTTTTAGACCAAAAAACATGGGTAAAATATGAAAACATGGCACCTGCCTATTTTTAAGTTATTACAACGCCATGTAATGGGATGTTTGAAGATTTTTTTTCTTCCATGGTATCCTTACATTGAACAATTTGATGGTAAAAGCCTACAAAACTATTTGCGTATCTAAGTTCTGTACTTCAGCACCCCACCCGTCCCCACCTGAATTAGAACAGAAAAGTCAACACAATAAATATAGCGCTACCCCATAAAAATTGTAATCATGATATGATATCAGTAAATTTTCGAAAGAAAACGATTGGATCAAACCAGTTTTTTAGTTTTGCAAACAAACATGATATATCCAGAGTCATAAACAGGAAATCCCACTGAACGAGTAATCTGAGAACTTCGTTTTATAATAGTAAAAGAACCTCAAATTGGGAGTCAGATTTTTGAGGAGCTTGAGGCGGCTGAAACGAAGAAGTTGGAACCCTAGCACTGTACAGAAACAATGCGCTGGCAGGTTTTTTTATGCGCAACGCCGCCAATACCGGCGTTTAGGGGAAACGCCGGCACAAACGCCGCCAGTTCACCCCGACTGCCTAAAAATTGGCGGGGCAATGATCTATCAGGTACGTTTCCTCCCTCTTTCCTCTCATTTTCAATTTTCTACTTTTTATATTTTTCCTTTTATGTTTATAATTTTTCGTAAAAATATTTGGAGGCTGCTGAAATATTCTACCAGTAATATTTGACAAGGGAGCTCTTCCGTCCTGGTTAGTAATTTTTTTATTTTACATTTATGTTTTATTTTAATAATTTTTTAGTATATGTAATTAATTATTTTATTATAATTTTAAATTTTTAGAATATGCGTGTGTTCAAAATTAATGAATGAAGTTAGAGAAATTAGTTAATGTGTATGTCATTTATTTTTGTTTGTTGATATTAAATTTTTGTATTTCATGTGATTTAATTTTATTGTGCTGTGATATTAAATTAGGGGAACTTTTTTTTTTTCAATGATGCATGGATCATGAATTAACATGTCTCGAACCACTGAAATATATTTAA
This sequence comes from Prosopis cineraria, assembly GCF_029017545.1. NCBI lineage: Eukaryota > Viridiplantae > Streptophyta > Magnoliopsida > Fabales > Fabaceae > Prosopis > Prosopis cineraria. The sequence continues at coordinate 3,439,378 of NW_026555345.1, read as the reverse complement.
ATAGACTAGAAACATTTTAAATTTTATAATGTCACATAGAGATGAAGTTGATGTTACTTTTTGTACATGTCCAAAATGTAATTTTAAAAGATAACATGAGGAATGATGTACGTGAATACTTAGTGTTAAAACAAATTTGTTGAGTCTTACAAAAAAAAAAAAACAAATTTCTTGAGATTATACATTTTGGTCAATGCATGCATGGAGAGACATGAAATGATGGATGAAATTAGTTATGTCTTAATAACTTTAGAAGCAAGAATTGAGATGTTACATTTAGTGTATCAAGAAATCTTATCATTAATACAGTTTGTGATGCATTTAGAGGGTCAGAAGAAACAACAATTTCTTAAAAGTAAATGGTTATGATTGATTATTTTTTAATCAAATGGACGAAGAAACTACAATTTTTAATGTGGGAGAAGTTTCAAACACTAATTGCAGTATAGTCATGCGCTTAAAACTTCCAGACTTGTATGACATGGGAATGGAGATGCTAATTCCAATTATTATATCGAATCTTTCAAACCAAAATGTTTGGAAATAATATTTTTCAATAATTTGAACTTGCCGAAGTCTCATATTTTTATTTTAGCTTTGGTTGTTTCAATTTCTTTATGCTTAAATATTTTGCATGCTTTAATTTTGGAGGATCCCAGGAGGGAGAAAATCCGACAGTAGTCATTATGGTAAAGGCAAGACCATCATGCAAGGTAATGAAGATAATTTTTGTATTCACCTAAATGGGATTGATTTTAATATGAATGGTGAAGGTGCAAAGTTTTTAGACAATATGCCAAACTGTGATCAATTTATGAACTCAATCTTGTCTCCAGAGGTAGAGAGACACGATGGTCAGGGGCAGGAGACAAAGGGGAAAAATTTAGAACCTGCACCAGATGAAGAGTATGCACGACAGCAGCTTCAAAACCACAATCAACGCCAAGGTTGCGATGTTCAGGTTGAAGGTGTGTTTCTTGAATGAGGTGATATTGACTTTTGTATGTTTAAATTAAATTTTATTTAATAGTTATATATTCTTATAAAGTATACATTTGTTTTTTGTAGATCGATTTGGAAACAGAAAATTGCGTCATTTGTATGGGAAGGAGAATTCATTTTGATAGAGCGTAATGAATATGGCCATCCAGATAATGAATCAAGCGGATTGTTGGGATGTTTCATTGCAACTATTGCAAAAAATCCTAGGATATGTTCTATTGGATTTGATCGGTGGTCAAAGTTTCCAAAAAAAAAAGGATGAATTTTTAAAATATCCTTAAGGTTATCAATTTAATTTTGTGAATACTCTATTGCTTTATAATATTTTAATACTAACAATAATTAAATATTTTTGTATGGCCTCATTTTTCACTCTTAGATGAGGTTGAAAAATGGTGCCTAAAAAAGATGGGATATGGTTGGAGACAAGGAAGATTGGACCTGTGGAGTTTATATCAAGATGGAACTAAGACAAGGCGGCAACTGCTAGCAGATCCTCCAAAGAACATCCCAATCGAGGATTGGGAAAAATTAGTGGATTATTTTTTAAATCCCAAAGTAAGGTAATAAAACTCATTATTTTAATTATTAATTTTTAAAACATTTTTAACATAATTATTTGTTAAATTTTCTAGGAGACAGCAAAATCCAACAAGAAGCATAAAGCACATCAGGTTATTTTCTACCCCGGAAGATCAGAAATGAATACCAGAAAAAATAAGGAGCTGGTTAGTTATATTTATATCAATTCATACAAGTTAATTATAAATCATGAGTTGGGTTTGAAATAACAAACTCATTTTCATATTCACAGGGAAAAGCCAACCAAAAAATATTAAATTGTATTGAGTTATTTTTGGTAACACACGCGTAAAGATGTCATATTAAATTTAACTATCATGGCAATAATTTCATCTTCATTATCAAATTACTAAACTTTAAATGCTAACACATTGTAGGATAAAAGTGTGAGAACCAATCTCAAGTGGGCTCATGTGATGAAGAAGCAGCGGATAACATGTCATATGAAATATTTACACAAATTGTGGGCTCAAGGTGAACGTGTTTTGTGGTTTGGGCATAGGTCCTACCTCATTTATAATGACTAGTTCTGCTTCTCGAGTTTCTGGATCAAATTCTGCTACAAGATATGCCCCAAATGTGAGGATGGCGCAATTGGAACAGGAGAACTTGCGCAACAGAGAAATGATTGCGAGAATGCAACAAAGGAAAGACCAAATGCAAAGTCAAATTGACCAGTTGTGGAATTATATCAAGCAAACAGGTGGTCAACCATCTAATCTGTTCCACGGTGATCATGGGCGATGAGTATCTTGTGTGTTGCTATGAGGAAGAGGATGTTTTTTGTATGATTTGAAGACTCTCATTTAAACTTTGTGTGGCTATTATTATTGCTTTTGTGAACTTAATTTACTCTCTGTGTTAAACACTTTGTTTAACATTATGTGTGTTCTAACTAATGTGCCTTTGTGTGGTTTTTTAAAATCTTTATTTCACTTTAATATCATAATATGCCTTTTTTGAATAAATGATTATTTAGTTTTTTAAAATTTAGAAATAATTTATTTGCTTTACAATCAACAAAATTTAAATAATTGAATATATTGACATTTGTATTATTTTTCCAAAACTATAAGTAAATCTAACTACAAAATTACACAAGGTTAACCATGGAGGTCCCAAAAAAAAAAAAAATTACATGTGAATACTTCCCTCATTCCCTTTTAGTCTCCTTTTAGCAGAAGTTTCTCCTCAACTAGCAGCTCTCCCCTTCATTCATTCAATATCTATGGTGTTTTCTTCTCCAAATTTTGGTTTCCCTTCTATCAACTGCTCTTCATTCTCTTCTCTTTCCTATCTTAAACATTAAATGTTTACTTAAATAAGACTTATCCTTTCCTATCTTGTTTTTTGATATTGTTTCTATTCACTACCAAGTCATTGATCTTCTATTTTAGTTTAGATATTTGAATATTTTAACTAAAATTATTAAATAGATAGATATAAAATAAATTAATATTATATGATTATATATTGTAAAAAAAAGATTACGTTATATAACCGCTGCTCTGTGTCATTAACATTATCAATATAAGGAACTTTCAATCTTGAATAAGGATTGCAAATATTGAGATAACTAATATAATTAATATAAGAATAAATTATTAATAAGAATAAATTAATATATTAAATGTGTATTTTTTAAAATAATATTTTATATATATAACATTTGGGGTGTGAGTGGATAGGACATTACAATGATAATCTCATATTTCATCTTGTCCTGAACCTTTCCTCTTTCGACTCATAAAATTCCATTTTACTTTTTTAGTTTGAAAAAAAATCTATCCTGATATAAACCAAACTAATCAGATTAGAACAAGATCGAATACCCTAAATTATATTGCCAAACCATCATTTTTTTATTGAACTAAACATGTTTTCCATGTGCAAACTCTAGGAATGATTGAATGGCCTATGTGGGGCCAAATAAAAAAAGGCCGTTTTTTGTTTCTTTTATATGCAGATTGGAATTTGGAAACTACGAGATATGGCTCTTGTCTCCAGATGTAAAAACATTTCAACATATTCTTTTGGGTAAATTAAGAAGTTGTTATCTGGCCAAAATAAAATTTGGAGGTCGCTCACATAGTCATCAGGTGTTCTCAAAATGTTTGTGCAAATTCTCATTTGATGTTAACTTAAGTGATATAGGCAGGGTGAAATGTGGGTAGTGTTTTACCATTTTATATCATGAATGAAGTCAGAGAGATTGCATTTTAAAAATGAATTAAAGAGTAAAACTGTTTTTTTTTTCCTGAGGAATGCCTATTATTCTTTAAAAAAAACAAATTTGTCCCAAAATTTTTAAAAAGAAACAATTTCACTATATTATTAACATGATCGTTTATTTGACAGTTACTTGGACTTCTTCAGTGATTTGACATTTTAAAAAATTAGAAAAAATTACATATAACTTATATAGAGTAAACTTATTTATAAATAAATTTTATAAAATTTTAAAATTATAACTAAATCTTTTGAAACTTATGTATAATTTAAAATTGAGATAAAAAAAATAATATTCTTAATATTCATATTAAACATATATATATTATATAAGTTAAATAATTTAAATTACTTCATCAAAATTTTATAACTATAACTTTTACTTTTATAATTATAATTTTATATATTTAATAATTAAACTGATCAATTTAACTATTGAATATGTAAAGTTACAATTATAAAAAATTTAAATTATAATTATAAATTATTAATAAAATAATTATAAATAATTAATATTAAATTTTATTAATAACACATGATTATTAAATTATTAAATATATGAAATTATAGTTATAAAAAGTTAAAATTATAATTATAAATTTTTAATGAAATAATTATAAATTAATTATTTAATTAATGTAATATATATTTAATAAAATTATTATTATTTTTATAACTTAATTTTAAATTACACATAAAATTTAAAAAATTTAATTGTAATTTTAAAATTTTACAGGATTTATTGATAAATAAGTTTATTTTATAGGACCATACATGATTTTTTAAAAAAATTATAAAAAAACAAATCTAAAAATTACCGTTCTGCACAAGTTCGCCGGAAAACGGAAAAACAAATCACCGGCGAAGAAGGTAAAACAAGGAAATCGTGGCGGCGGCGCTTGTGGAGAAGGAGGGAGCGACGGTGAAACAGAAGGAACGAGAAGGTTGCTGGTTGAAGACGGTGAGCTTGTAGCGAGCTCGAATCAGGTGGGCGCACATGGACTGCCCCATGACGCCGGTTCCGATCCATCCCACACGGGAGTTTGATGGGCTTGGCGGCAGCGGCGGAGGAGGGTCAAGAGGGAGGAGGAGGGATTGGATGTCTGAGAGCGAGAGAGAGGATAGGAGCGCCTACTTCGCGAACGTCTTCTTTCCGTCAACCGTTGTCCTTCGATCTCAACTTCCCACCGTTGGATGTCGCGAACGTGGTGGGTGAAGATCTTCACTGTACCGCTCTCTGTATCTGGTCTCGAATCAAAGAGACATACCTGGAAATATAAATCTTCAGCCACTCTCTCACACGCAAGACAAGCATCTTCAACGGGTGAAGATCTTCACTGTACCGCGCCCTGTCTCATTTTAATTCTTGCCTTGCTGTATGTGTATGTAAATACTACTAGTTAAGAAAGTTAGAACCAGCTGTTCCTCAGATTGCTTTTTATCTCTTGCAGTTCCTGGAAATAGATTCCATTTCTGGTTTGGTTCCATTTTTTCCTTTGATAATCGAACTTGTGCTCTGGTTTGCTCCGAGAATGAATGGAGAGAGGGTATTTTCTTCTGATAATTTTTTAGAACATGCCAGGAGGCTTACGTGAGAAAGGAAGTCAAAGCTAATGGTGAGACAAACTATTACGCCAATGGCAGCTTGAAATTTTTCCCTTTTTAGAGTTCAAGAATAAATTTGTTTTGAAAGAAGAAGAAGAAGAAGAAGAAGCTTTATAATAACAGACGTTTTTTTAAAAAAATTTCAAAATATTTTTACCCTTTAATCATCTAAAAATAAATGTTTAACTGTCAGTATAGGTTAATTCAATTTATAAGAATCTTGCCCTTATCGTGTAAGGATGTGGATTTAATTCCAGTTTTCATATGAGAATATTATTCATAGATAATTTGTAAGTGCGCTTATACAGATGCTTCTTGAATTATAAGGTCTATTCCGATCTTAAATAGCTTTGAGACCAAAACACTTAAGCTCCTGGTTGAATTTTAAACTGATCGTTTTAAATATACGGTTGAATTGAGTCCAGAAGAGCAATTAATGCTTCTCGGTTAGCGCTATATGCCACAGAGATCTTCAAACATAAGCTGGAAGGCGGAAGCAGATGATCAATTTGGTGAACAAGGCACACATACGTGAGGAGGATGTTGTAAATTATAAACACTGAACAGGTCCTATCAAATATCAGGTTGTGTATCTTTGGGCACTTGCTGAATGCTGATACAAAGGCAAAGGCAGAGTAGCTGCTTGTTAATGCAGTGCTCGCATCTGGGAAAATTTTATAGCTCTTCAATGAAAGTAGTCACGTGAAGGGATAAGTTATCAATTAGTTATGTATTATTATTTGATTTCGTAATTAGAATTTGGGATTTTATTATTATTGAGATTATTACAATTAATTATCAATAATTTTCAGGAGAAATTTTTTAATGCCGATGGAGTGCTTAAATGCTAATCCTCTAATCCAATCATTTTTATATTTTAAATTGAAACTTTGCACATATCATAGGATCAAAAAGTCAACGTTTCCCTACACGCGCACATTCACACTCAGAAGGTAATTAAGAAGCTTGGATAGCAGCAAAGTGGTTGTTGAAGTGATGAAGCTTGTGTTTCTGCGTTTGTGGCAGGAATTCTGCGCTCCGACCTGGTGTATGCTATCAGTTTGGTTGAAGTTTTCAGTTTTTACGGATGTTGGTGCAATCACTTTCCTTGATTATGGCTGAATAGTAACTATTTCGGGAACGCGAAGTGCACAATGGTTGAACATGGAACTTAAATTGGTCGTTTGGATATTAGTTGTAGAAAATGATCACGTGAGGAAACTCAACTCAAAAAATTCAGTTCGCTACTGTAGAAAAACAGAGGTTTGAAAAGTAAAAGTCAGTTTAACAATAGCAGTCAAATAAAAACTGATACCGAAACACACCTAGGCTTTGAACTCAGTTATGAGACGAATGCATCTCTCCAAACTATAGTAAGACTAGTGCTGACCCACCAGCAAACATTAACAGCTCAAATGTTGTACCCTTCAATCACTCACGGGTTGGTTCTTCTCTCTATGAATGGTTATTGACAGACCCTAATATGGAGACACGACTCATAAAAGAAAATGGCCTCACATAAAATTTATAGGAAACTATGCCTTCCCTTTTGATAATGTGTTTCTGTTGCACTACAAACAAAGTAGTAGCACTTTTTGAGAAATTAGTTTGTTTCCAAGTTTTGTGTTTCCACATAAGATGCTAAGAATTTGTGAAAACAATACTGTAGTTTCACCATTGAACTGGTGGGATCCAACCTGAAAACCTGAAGCAAATGTGTTGGATCAATGTCTGTACGCACATTTACAAGAGGAGATTAAATTATAAATGCAGGCTCATCTGTTCATCTGGGTCTCATTTATGATTACTCTTCTCTTCTTTCTTCGTACGAAAGAAGCAGTGAGTTATTTTGTTTTGGTGGTAGCAGACAGAGATGCTTTTAATTTGCTTCGATGCATTCTGAATTTGCAAAGTGAACTCATTTTACATGCATTGGAGATGCTTATATTTATTACCTCTTATAAATCTCAACGAACATCTGTTTCCAAATTAAAACTTTGCTGTTCGTCAAAAACAAAATGACGACTTTGCTGGTACGTACGCTAAGGGTCACCTTGAGTGTGTGTGCGAGGGACATGCCATGGCTGGCCACGTCAAACATGAAAAGTCCCTTGTCCTCTTCCAATGACTTTGCAGGTCGGTTTGGTTCTCCTCCGTTTCACATTCAAAAAGTAAAATTTTACTTTCAAAAAGTTAAAAATTATTTGGGTAGAATATTTTACAAGAAAGCATATCCTGAAAGTACATTTAAACAGTAGCTAAAAGTGAATTTCTGAAACGTAATTATTTGAAACTTTTGAAAAGTGAATTTGAAAAGTAGGATGTTATTTGACCCTACTATCCTAAGTTTAATCTCTTATTTTTTATTTTAAAAATAGTTAATTCATTAAAAATATAATTATTATTTTAATAATAATAATTAGGTATCAATTTTTTTAGTATCATAAATTGAGTAATTAATCATGTTAATTTTTAGCATTAATGTATAATAAAAATTTCAAATCTTTATTACATCTTTTAAAATTACAAATTAAAAAATACAAATAATTAGAGATCAAATTTTTAGCATTATAGATCAAAATTTATGTTCTTTATAATCTTTATTACATTTTTTAAATATTTTGAATATATTACATTTGTATAATAAAAATTATAAATTATTATAAATCAATGTCCTTTTTGATAATTATACATTCAAAAGCACATTTCACTATCACAAACCAAACAACTTTCAATATATCAAACTGACTTTTGAAAAAATATATCCAAACACAAATTTCATTACAACAACTGACTTTTATTAAATTGACTTTCACCAAATGAACTTTTGACAAACTGAAAACCAAACGCACACTTAAAAAAACGACTTGACTTTGGTTTGGGAAAATCAATATACGATTTGGAATTTTAATTTGCAAATTATCTAAGATTATAGAGTTTTTATGGTTTCAGGTTTAGGGTACAAGAATTATAAGAATTTTAATGTATTTAAATAGTAATTTTAATTAATAGAAATAGTAACTGATTTGTTTCTAATTGTTGACTGACTAGTAAATTTTTCAAACAGCCCTCATCTTCCACAAAAAAAATGCTATAAATACTTAAAAATTATTTTAAAATAATGGTCAAGTATTATCTAATACTTGATATTTATCATAAAATAATCGTCAAATATTTATAGTAAATTTTCACTACACTTGGCCTCGCTTTTACCATACTTGATTGTTATTATGAAATAACAATCAAGTATTTGATAATACTTTACAGTTATATTTCAATAATCGTCAAATTAGGACAGTATAAAGGATTAACTCGATAAGACTTTGGTTTAACTCAAAATTTGATCTTTTTCATGAAGAGAACTAAGTTAAGCAACTTGTGGTTTACTCTGATTCTAATATAACCCGAAGTCGAACAAGACCAGACTAGTTGAGTGGGATTAGGAGACTAGTCTCGATCTTGTCTAGTATCTCACTTTGTTTTTTTTTTCATCTGTGAGACGTAACAATTTATTTTAATATAATAAATTCAATTAACATAATAAAATTTATCACAATAACAATAATTATAAATCTACAATAATATCTAACAACAAGAAAAACTATTTCAATTACAACACAAATGATTCAAATTAAACAACATTCAATATGTTTAAAGTCCATTGCACTAAATTAATAACAATTTCATCAGTAAAAGGAGAAGACTGAGATTGGTCAATATTAAAATTTTGCTCAATATTCATAATTTTACAAGTATAAAACACAAAAAATTACTAATTATTATTATAAATTAACTTATTGCAATAATAATTAATAACTTAATCATAATTATATTAAATAAATTCATAGGATCAGACTGGACCAAGTGGTATATATGCTCGATCTCTTATCCAGTCCAATCTGAAGCAAGAGTTTAGTCTTTTCAATCTTATTGGTCCTAAAAGACTAAATTTTATTTCGACTGGACAGGATCGGATTTATCTCAAGTTGGATCAAGCCAAATTAGACTGAAGGACTTTTGCACAACCTTACATCAAATATAAGTTTCCAGAACTAGCCAAAAGCCAATCCAAATAACAATCAAGTATTAGCAAAAAAATTACCATCAAGTAATGAGATTTTCTGTGGTAGTGATAGTATGGGGTTAAGTCTGGCTAAAAGAAAAAGCAATTATATTTAATTAAGAATCCAAGTTATTAATAAATTGGCCAACAAAAAATGCTTATATTAATATTCTATTAAACTTTATAAACATAATTTTGAGGGCATTTTTGTTGACTTGACTTGCTTGTACTTAATCAAATATGCTGAAAAAATAGAAAATGACCTTCTTACATGCTCTTTCCAACGGGGTTCGCAGTTTTGTTCTCTTAATTCTTTGGCCAATTAAAAATCTTTTTTTTTCTGATTAATTTCAAGCCAAGCAGGGGAACCATGAAGGTTTCTAGGGAAACTTTGCACTTGAGTCTGTGAATTTAATATCTTAATTACTTCGAAAATGTTTAGGTTCCATATTTAATTTCAACGTATGATGTGACATGTAACCTTGCCCCTGAGTCGGTCTTCTTCCTGGTCCGTCCAAGCCTCCTGTCCAACTTGAATCACTCATTACCCAAGAGTACTATAACAATTCACAACACAAAAATTAGAATTAATATAAGTATGAAGATAAAAATTAGAATTTTTTTAAAAATATATCATACAAATTTTAAACGAGAAAAAACTCCTGAGTTGAAAAAAAAAATCCAATGTCTTGAACAACTATTTGATTTTCATATCAACTATTTAATTATATACTTTAATTTCTCAAATTTAAGAGCCATTTACTAATTCATATAAATAAAAAAATTATATGAGCTAGGTTCTATTAATATAATTTACACATAATACAAGAATCTATCACTATTGAAAAAATAATAATAAATATATGAGATAAATGAAATTGAGGTGTTACATTACATCTATAATCAAAACAAAGTCTGCAACTATTTTTTTATGAGGCAATTAAAAAGTATAAAATATTTTTATGAGGTAAGATGTTCAAAACTTAAGAGTATAAGATATTTTGGGTCTTTCAATATATAATTAATAAGATTTTTTAAAAAATATTCTTAATTCAAGATATAATTAATAATTTTTAATTAAGATACCTTTTTAAATAAATATATATATATATATATATATAATTTTAAAAATAAATAAATAATTTATTAAAAATATAACTTGATAGGAAGTGGATATTTAAAATATTAAGATTTGATAGAGTATGAAATCTTAACTATCAAATTATATTTTGTTCAAAAATAAAAAATATATCAAATTATATTACAATTAAAGTGACGTGTCTCTATTTAGATGGAGAAACAGTTTCCACGTGTAAGTGTAACTGTGTAGTTTGTCTTCTTCTGCTGAAGAAACAAAGGAACTGGTGGGCCCCGCAAATAGATATTGTCTTCCTTGTTGCTCTTGCTTTCTGACTTTACAGCTGTGAGTTGTTCCGCGAAAATGAAAATAAAAAAAGAAAAAATTTAGGAAAATTTAAATTTCCATGCCAAGGTTGGACTTGACAAGCATGTACGCATGTGCCTAGAGACTTGAACTCTACGTATGTGTTTTATATTGTGTCCCACAGTTAGATTAGACCATAATTTCTGTCTTTTGTAAGGAACTGAAGATAATTAGTCATATTATTCAAGATCTAAACCAACTATAAATAAATACATAAACATATGAAATACTATACATTTATATAACTTAACATACCTACTATAAGAAATTCGCTCCAAAATATCATGATGTTTCCTTTATTAATTTAGTCAGATAAGAAGATTTCAAAATATTTGTGTGGTTTATGTAAGAATGAGGATGAAAATATGAAAAATTGATTTTGTATTCTAATGTTGACGTGCGACGACCATGTGATGTATTGCAATCTACAAAATTTTATTAAACTTTTCGCTGAATCGGGTGGGATATTTTCTTAGGGGGAAAATTATGAAATACCTTTTGCTTTAGTAGCTTTGACCAATTTTAAGTGTGAAACAAAAAAGAAAAACATAAACTCATAAAGTTTGATATTGACACTTTACCAAATAATCACAAGAGGAAGGTCAAAATTTATCATGGAAAATTATTTTCCCCTTTTTTTTTTGGCGAATTCTATATCCAAAACTAAACAATTTGTTATTTTTCATTATTTTAAATTTAATTTTGATGTGAGGAAGACTGCGAGAGGATTCATTTCTCTACTCATCTCAAAGATGAGCATCTTTAAAATGAGATTTAAACTATTTAAATTTTTAATTTGTATAGTCTAAATTTAAAATATTATTATATTATTATATATTATATTTATTAAAATAAAAATTTATAAAAATTATAAAATAATTTTAATAAATTTTTTATTTTTAATTTGGTCTAAATTTAATTAACTTTAGAGAATCTAATTTAATATTAATATTTTTATAATTGGTGTATATTGATTGTTCAAATTTATTCTGCATAGTTCATAACTATGTGGAGTACATTTGAATAATCAATATACATTAATTATAAAAATTTTAATATTAAATTAGATTTGTTAAATTAAATCTAGACCAAATTAAAAGTACAAAGTTTATTAAAATTATTTTATAATTTTAACAAATATAATATATAATAATTTATTAAATTTAAACTATCCAGATTAAAATTTAGATGGTCTAAATCTCATTTTAAGGATGAGCACCATGTGCTCATGAAAAATAAGCATAGAAAGCAATCCCAACTGTGAGAGGGGTGAGTTGATTATCTAAAAAACATTTTGAGATGAGATGAAAATAATTAATAATAAAACCAGCAAATGCAATAGCTTAAACAAATTTAGATCAGTTCAACCAACAAAACAATTGAGAGGCTTCGAAAATAGAATCAAGGTAAAAAAATATGGATTTTAAATGTTCAATACAAATTTGAAATTTCCATGTCTAATCTAATCCTACTAAAACATTTCAAAATGCACTATAGAGAATCCATTAAAATGGCCACACTGAATCTTCCCAATGTCTAAAAGTAAAAGAGGCCGTAACCAAGGGAAAAAAAAGAAAGAAAGAAAAAGAAAAGTCACTGAGCAATTTAGAGAAAGTAAAAAAGAAAAGTTTGAGGAATGTTACCCACATGGGTTATTCCATCTTTCTTATATACTTTTAAAAAGATGGAGATTAAGATAGTCATACTTAGTCTAATCCAACTATATCTTGTCGCAAAAAGATAATATGTATATTGTATCGCACTACTTGGGATTGACTTTATAAGTGTTTAATCATATGTCTTCCAATGTTGTTTGATTGTTTCCTCGTTAATGATTGGTGCTAATATTGATAAATGCTTTTCACGGTGTAATATTTAAGCAATTAATTTGTTTCACTGGTTATAGCATGAAGGGAAAAAAGCCATCGTCCTGCCCAAAGATAACAATTTGAAGTGAAGATAAAAATAATTGAAACATACATGTAATATTGACAAGAAAATTATGCCAAATTTATCTTAAATCATGATGATTATATCACTATTAAAAAAATTAACTTAATGAAAGATAAATCTCTCAATAAATAACATATATCCCTTATTAAATAGAATTTGGCGAGGAATTTTATCACTCACTACTTTCATAACAAAAAATAGTCTTATTAAATTCAATGGACAAATGGGAATTAAATAAGGGATTTGATCATTTGATAATCTCTCACCAAACATGCTTATATTTAAAAATAGCTGCCTAATGCCATACCATTGGCCATATGTGGATCGGCTCATGCCATGTGACATATCATTACACGTCTTGACATTGGCTACATGTACAACCACTCATGCATGTCATCCTTTACTTACGCTACACCTTCTTATTATCATGTCACATATTTATTATGTCTATACCAAAGTTAAGAGTTAAACCCTTAACTTCCTACCTTTCCTAAGTCTTATGTTTTTATTCTCAACCATTTAAATTGAAATACATATATTCATTATATGGTTAATTAAACATATGTTATTTAAGTATACAGATATATCAAATAATATATTATAAAAATACACATGAATACTACATTTTATTTTCAACAATTAATATGTTAAAAATATTTATATTTGTATTTAAATTATATTTCTAATAAAATATTATTTTTATAATAAAAATATAAAAGAAAGGAAATATTAAATATTAAATAATTTTATTATGAATATTTTAATTAATTTATAAATTTAATTTTTATTTTTTAAATGAAAATAATTAAATATATGATTAATTAAAAGTTATTTTTGAAAGTTAAGTTTTTTTTACAATAATTAGCTAGAGACAAAATCACTCATTAGTTATCTAATTTTAGAGAGATGAGAAATGACAGTTCCTCACTATTTTATTCATTAATTTGTTGATCATATATAAATATATGATTAATTAAAATTTATTTTTGAAAGTCAAGTTTTTTTCACAATAATTAGCTAGAGACAAAACCACTCATTAGTTATCTAATTTTAGAGAGATGAGAAATGATAGTTTCTTACTATTTTATTCATTAATTATCTTGTTATCAATAGACTTAAGGCTTGTTTGGCAGCCTGTTTTGAGAATAATTTTTTGTTCTCCAAGATAAAAGAACAAAAAAACTTATTTAGTAATGTGTTTTTAAAATATATTTTAAAAAAAAATATTGTTTTAGAGAATAGAAAAATGAGAACAACTTTTAAATGTTTTAAAATTACTGTTCTGAAAAATAAAAGAAAATAAAAAAACACATATTATTATTTTTATTTTTATTCTCAAAATATATTTTATAAAATATCAATTCTCAAAATAATAAAATAAAAATAGTTTCAAACCTGCCTAACACTCTTTCACTGTTTTACTAGGTAATTATCTTATCCTGAAGAAAGACTAACACTCCCACACTGTCTTTCTCGTTGATTTTAAATCTAACTGTAAAATTAACATTCCTTAATTCATAGTTTTCTAGTAGTCTATTAAAAAACGAGGCTCTAATAATTCTTCTGAGATATGCACGTCGGACATTGCTGAAAATGAAGAGAGATGTATACTTATGATTCACCAGTCCTAGTCAAAACGTGCAAGTAATAATTAATTGTCACAGTACAAAAATTACAAGTTCTTGATTCTCAAGGAGATGAGACAACAATTGCAACACCCACCCGATTTAATGGAGACATTTTCATATTACTGCGTTGTTGTTGTTGTTGTTGTTGAGATCTGCTCCTCTTGAACAGAGACTCAGGTGAAGAATATAACGATGAAGAAGCCCCCACTTTCCACGAACCGTTAGATCCTCCATCAGCCCCAAATCCACCACCGATCATGCCACTTGGGTTCCCAGGGATTATTCTTTCATACTTTCTCTTCTTTTTATTATTACTGCACATCTCAAGAATTGCTTTATAACACTCCTCTACTTTCTCCTGTTACATAACACAGATCTAATAAACCCCATGTTCATTAGTATTGAACAATTTAGAACAGGAATTAACCTCATACCTCGTTGATTTTAAGCACGCCCAGAAGTTGTTTCTTGTATTCGGATGCATCGTGGTGCTGTATCTGCTCTATAACAAGAAGCATTGTAGCAGTGGCCAGCAGAGAAGGAAGACAGCCGATGAATCTTGAATCTACAGACAGTATTTCCTTTTTTTTATAAGGATCCAGTTTAATGTGGTTTTATTCGTTGTTTTCTGATGGGAAAAAAGTTTGATTTTTTTTCCTGAGATGTTTACCTGAGAGTGCGGATAGAAGAAGATGCTCACAACGCCTGAGAAATTGCCAGTGAAGATGGGTTTTCAATCCAAGCCTTTTTATGATGTGATCCAAAAACGAGAATGGTGTCACTGGGTGCATCTTCCACTTCAGGGTCGAAAGAACCAGAAGCTCCATTCTCAGAATCGTCTTGGCATCGAACAAGTACTTGGCATCCTCCACCTAGTGCACAGATGAAAAGAAACAGATCTGTCATCTCTTAAGAATGAAAACTTAAACAGAAAGGAAAGAGTCAAAGGTTGCGTTTTTAACGTACCTGAAGGTCTAGAAGAGGAGGGACTTGCGTCTCTTCCACCTTGGAAGCTAAAGAGAGGCAAGTGACAGCCACAAGTTGGATCAGCCATGGCTTCTCTATTTCAAATTTGAAGCTTGAAATGAATCTATCCAAGTAATTAATGGCCAGAGTTGAAGTGAGAGCAGAGAACCCATGTTGAGCACTCACCTTAAGAATCCACTCTACGGCTTCACGACGAGCCAAGGAGAGTGAAGAGTCTGAAAATTCCAGATTAGACAGGTTGAAGGAAGCAGCTTCATGATGTTGCTGCTGTTCTTTGGCGAAGAGAGAGACTAGCTCTTGGTCTTCACAGGACAAATCTTGGTCCAACAGAAGCAGAGGGAACACAGAAGAAGCATTGTTGTTTGAAAGATCAGGTTCATGCGATAGCTCTGGTTGAGGTTGTTCTTGTTCTTGTTCTTGTTCATCTTCATCTGGTTCTGCCAGTATGGGCTCATGACAGTAGAGAGAATCGAGGAGAAAGGAAGAATCTTGAAAAGCCATCTTCTTCGTCTTCGTCTTCGTCTTCTTTGAGGGAGAGGAAGAGGAGGGTGATGAGGTGTGATGTGAAGGAACCGTGTGGTCATCGTAAAAAGAAGAGACAGAGACTCGAACCCATCACTCTTTACTGTGTCTCAATGGAACGGAGGAAAGCACAGGAAGAGAAAACTGAAAAGCAAGAGAGAGGATTGATTTTACAACTGACGGTGTTTCACGCTTGTCTTTTTATACATTTTTATTTACAAAATTTTGGTACAAATTAATTTTTTTTTCAACTTTCCTTTAAATAAGGAGTAATTTATTTTTTTGGATATTTTTTTATAATTAGAGTAATTTTAATTAATTGAGGAAACGAGTGTGACAAAGAGAAGAATATTTGAGAATTAAGAGAAGGTATTTATGGAAACATCATATAATCTTAAGAATATTAAATATTTTTTATTTCTATAAAATAGATAATTCTATCTCATGAAAAGAAATGGAGGAGTAGCAAAATAACGTAAAGTGGAATCATGAACAGGCATGGTTTCCATTTAAAAAAGGGAAACTAACTTTCAAGCACAGTTGAAAAAATTTAATATCAAAAATTAAAAAATTTTAAAATATCAATTATAGGACCAGAAAACTAATATAAAAATAATTTTAAATGAAAAAAGATTATAATATTCCTATTATAAAAAAATTATAAAATAATCATTCATTAATTAATAAGTAATCATTTATATTTAACAAAAAACATTTGTTAATTGATTAGTTTAAAAATATGAAAGAGTTTAGATATGAAAAGGCACGAGTGTAAGTAATTTTATTTGTATATAATAAAAAATAATTTTTTAGTTGATAAATTTAATAATTTAAAAAGAAGTTGGTATATAGGAAGGGATATGTATAGATTATGTTTTAAAAAGCAATCATTCATTAATTAACAAATACTTGTTTGCATTTAATTTAAAAATATTTTTTAATTGATTAGTTAAAAAAAGGAATTATAATTTTTTTATTTAAAATCATTTTTAAATCAATTGTAATGTTTCAGAATTTTTTGGTCATCGTTTGACATTTAATTGCCTTGGCAGTTCTTCAATGATATTCACACTTTAACAAATCCTATATTTATAATCCATAAATAGTAGAATTTTATATACGTATGAATACCAATTTAGTTTACTTATGTACGCACAGTATATTTCTACATTCTTCTTTAAAAAATATATAATAATAAAATAATGATGATAATAATAATAATTTAAAAGTTGGATGGGGTTCAAAATGAGTTGTATGGTGCAGCTTTCGAACTTTTTATATTCTCTCAATAGCTCTAACAAATATGGATGCAAGTCAGGTTGGACCTCAAATTGGGCAAGGTTTATCAAGGACGTCATCTCTATTCTCATTCCTTTAGGGATCGAACTCAAGAGTTAATGATCAAGAGACCCAGACACTTTTCATATGATTCAACTTGCCATGGTGGTGTATGCTTCCCATATATTATATAGAGCATATATAAACGAGTTATATTATTTATAATTTATCATAATTTACCAGGTGTTATTTATTCTAAGCAAGATATTCTTTCCGTTAAGAGCATATATAAATGAGTTATATTACTTATAATTTATCATAATTTATCAGGTGCTACTTATTCTAAGCAAGATATTTTTTTTCATTAAAAAATATAAAGTACTCCCTCCGACCTAAATTATAAGGCACGTTTAGGGAAGATTGAGCGTCTCAAAATATAAGACACTTTGATAAAAATAAAGTTTTATTAACTATGCTTTTTCATTATTGCTCTTCCCATATATTCTCTCTTTTTAATATTTTTTTATTAATAAAGTATTAAATGAATGATATTTTTAAAAGTTTATATTTTTATTTTGAAAAAGTAAGGTTGTAAAGTATATTTAATGAGTTTTATTGGTATGTAAAATTTTATTTAAAAGTTTCTTATATTTTGAAATGGAGGTAGTATTTTATATCTTTTACTATGTAATTAATGAGGTTTTTCTAAAATTATTTCTTAATTAGAGGTGTAATTAATAATATGTTTTGATTAAAACATTCTAGTAAATAAATATAAACATGAAAAGAGTACGTGATTTTAAAGATAATTAATTAATTTATTAAATATATAATTTAGTTTAAAATATCTTATAATATTAAAGGAGTAGTGTATTCATTGTTTATCTATTATGAATTATATAGCTTATTTTTTTAATTTCATACAATGTGAAAAAGAAAAAGAAAAAGAAAAAGAAAAGTACTTCTATTCCAACACATGCACACACAGACATACATAACAACGATTCAAACTACCCAAATTTATGCATTCTCTAAGTATCTTTCTTTAATATGTACATCAGCAATTCGGACAATCGAACTTGTATTCAAGATTACCCATTGTAGCTAGTTTCATTGACGGAATGCAGTTCTTCTTCTCCGATGTGTTCTCAAATATTTGATGGGATGTCGTTCACCTCCTCCCAAGTTCTCCCTCGACCTACTTAGCATACGAATCATTTTCGGCCTAAGTGCTCACAGGTGCTCCGTCAGCCTATTTCATTAGCCCTTCCTTTCATTTGCATCTCGACAATTACTGGACAACCAGTGATTTGCATCTCTGATTACCATTGGTAGAGGATTCTCAGTTGCCATTCTTGGGTTCAAGAGACTTGAAGCATCCTCCCACTTCTTCGATCGGCCTTGAGTTATTGTTTGTCTTTCTTTTTTCTTTTTTTTTTCTGTCGTCTATATTTTTTTGTTTTTCAGTTATTGTTATAACTGATATTTGTGCAAAAATCATGGAATATTACGGCTGTTCCTGGTATGGCTATTGCTTCTACAGTGGCCAGACGTTGCTTCTATGGGGGTAGATGTTTTTTTTACCGATGGTTGTGGCTGTTTTGTGCCCCGTTTGGTACAGAAAACTGTTTTTGGTGGAAATAGAGGTGAAAATGAAAATAAAATTGAAAAGTAAAAATGGAGGTGAAAGAGAGAATATGTTTGATATGATGATGAAAGTGTGATATAATTTTTAATTAAAATATTTATTTATAATATGAAATGACCCATATACCCTTTTCATAAAAAACCATAATCAATACCCAAGAGCTCATTTGGTTCAAAGAATTAGAGAAAATATAATATAATGTAATGCTAAGAAATGAAATGAAATATAATAAGGATTACATGTGTTTATTTAGTATGTTATATGACGAAGGATATTTTGATATAAAATGTGATTGTAATAGAAATTACATAAGTTTATTGATGTAATCCTTTTTATAATGCATAATGTAATTTCCTTTATCTGATATAATCCCTTTTATTTTGTCTATTGCCAACCAAATAATTGAAATCTTACGATGCTTTTGAATAACAAGTAATCTCCTTACACTACATCAAACCAAACTAGCTATCAAAGATTTATTACTACCATGATTTGCATGACATTCCATCATCACCATTGCATCGCTGAGGCTCTTTATCACCATTAGCGAGTTTGTGAATAGCATCGCCACCGAGTCATCACCTTATCCTTGGAGTCACTATTGAAACTATCGTGATCCTCCATTGTCTTGTTATCATCCTGGATTGTTTAAGGAAATCAAGGTGTGTTAGGATAAAATGGTTAGCAAGTGAGTTTTTAAAGAAGTGGAATTAGATTCTTTGAGTCTAAGTGTCAAAGCTAATTCCATTAAATTTGATGGAAGTGAGTTCTTCAAGAAATCACTCCATGCATACCAAGCACAAAATTTTGTGTTTCACTTTCATTTCTACTTCCCTCACTCCAACTCACGCCTACAAAACGAGCCATAATACTTGTCTAATGTCTAGGTTGTCACTCATGTCAATATTTCATATTGACAAATACTAATATCATAGCTAAATGTGTATAAAATTTGATGAATAAATCTTATTATTCATAACTTATGAATATGCATCTTATATACTTTTTTATAAAAACTTACTAAAATGCAACTTATTATATTTTACATGCATGATCCCTCATCGGGAACAATGTTATGAAAATTGAACTAACTATTAAACTGATTGAAGTATTGGTTCATGGTTCAATAATCCAATCGTAATCTGAACCATGATCTAGCCAGTTATGAATAAATTAATATATTAAAATAAAAAGAAATAATCATATATAGTAACAAAAATAAATATTTAAATTTCAAACAAATAATATACAATAAAAAAAGATAATATCCACCAATATTACATCATTTTCATATAAAATATATATAATTATTTCGTAATTTATAATTTATAAATTTAAAATATATACATAATTCATACATATTTCTTACTTTTTTTTTCATTTCACAATGCTTATTAGGCATAAATTGTATAAATTATAATTTAAAAATATGAATTAAGAATAAAAAATAAAATGAGTTGTTCAATTGATTCCTAGCTGATTTTGGCAGGTTAGAGGCAGATTCGACTGGTTCTTGGCTGATTTTCAAATTTCCTGGTTTTCTAAGGTGACAGGACCAAACTTGGGACTAGTCCCTGATTCAACAAATTAAACTAGTCAATCTAGTCCAATTTTAGTAACACTAATCGTGAATTAGATGTAAGAGTGCAGAATTAAATAAAAACATATTTAGAGACAAATAAAACTACAATCATGTCTTGTGGAAGCTATACGATAATAAATCATAAAAAGAACTTTCTGAAGAAAAATGATTCTTAGGCAATAAAAATCTAACGACCATCACAACCATCAGGCATAAGGAATACAGAAGTCGTTGATCTAGAGATGAAAACGCATGATTTCATGATCTTTTGCCAATCTATTGACACTTTCTGAAACTTCCCAGTGCATACAGAGCAAATGAACGTTGGAAATTGACAAGATATACCGGCAATGTCTACAGAACTGATTTAAAATAACCATTTACTAGATAAAAATTGAATAAAAAAAATCCTAGTTTTCCGATGACTGCTACATCATGACCAAGTCAATACATAATGCTTCCTGGCATTACACTTGACTAATTACAAAAAGATCTCTAATATCGCGGCGGCGGAGGGTACGTTCCAGGATATGGGCCTGACAACAAAGGCGAAATATAAAATTATATTACGAAAGAAAAAGAGAACAGGCAAACGTTTCGCAAGAGAATGAAATGGGAATTCAAAAAGACAAATGGACAAATTCATTTGTAACTTGTTAGACCTAACAGCTTTTAACTCCCAAAAAAATTTGAAAGTCAATTTTCGGAACATCACTTATCATTCTGCGTCAAATTTTCTATCATCTTTCAGCCTACAGACAAAAGAACTATTGCCAACAAATAACAGATTAAATCCTGAACTGCTTAAAGTTAAATAACTCTTAACAATCTATCAACCAAATTTTTCAGTTGAAAAGAGTGGGAAAAAGATTACCAGGAGGGTAATATGCAGAGGCTGGTTGAGGTGGTGGATATGGATGTGGAGGATAAGCCGCAGTTGGTGGTGGATATGGAGGAGGAGGATAGGTGGTGGAAGGAGGAGGATAAGGCGGTGGTGGTCCTGGTGGTGGCGGATAGGTGGATGGGTATGATGGATAGGGTGATGAAGAGGGGTAAGCTGTGGGAGGTGGTGGATGGTAAGAAACTGCAGGTGGTGGTGGCGTATAAGGGGCAGATGCAGGCGGTGGATAAGAGACAGGAGGAGGTGCGGAATATTGGGTGCTTGAATTCGTGTACGGGGGTGCCGATGGAGCATAACTTGATCCTGGTTTCTGCAATAATATGATACAAACACATGAAATCATTAATTACTTCCAAGTTAATCAACACCAATCACTGAATAATACATAACGAGGCTATAGCTTACTTTGGCGTTTGCATAATGCATTATGAGTTTTACTTCCCCAGCATGTCTGCCAAAAAAGAGAGAGAGAGAGAGAGAGAGAGCTATAAATCTGAGACTTCACTGAGTGCAAAGGGATTATATAGATACACATATATATCCACTAAACATTAGAAATTCAGAAAGCCAAGCATCAAAAGTGTAGACAAGTTGAGTGTTATTTAACTTCAACAAACACTGACGGGGAGAATGAGTTTCTTTAACTCTAGGATGCTCAAAGGACAAAAGTATGATATGAATCATGAAGCAAAGGACACAGCACTGTGAAATCCTCACCCCCTCCCCCCCCCAAAAAAAAAAAAATTAAATGTTTGTTGCTTCATGTGACTCAGTGATTGACCAATGGTTTAGTATAAGGTAAGATGCCACTAAGATATCAAGACATTCTTGTGCAGACTCGCTGATTACAGTTTGCCACACACACTCTAAGGAGCACCGCTATACAAGTTATTTTCTAATAATTGATTCTCGCACATTCGCAATCTAAAAATGATGCATCATAATGAGTCTACCCAGATATAAACCTGATAATATCTGCCTTAAATTGTTTAATCAATTCTAGTAAATTCTAAAAACTCAATCGCTTCTGCAAAACCAGCTCACTTCAATTCAAGGACTAGCAGTACTGAGGTTAAGAAGTCATTCCATTTATCTGACGCAACACTGGGACCTTTTAAGTTTAACATTCATTTTATGGGGTGATAGATGGGAACATTACTAATAGGACAGAAAAGTTTAAATGTAAGACAATAGTTTAAGCAAGAAAAGAAAAATCAACAACTCAAGGACATTTTCCAATTTTTTTGGGTGTTTACCGGCCAGTTTTCGTTTGAAGGGGCCAAGCAGAGTCATCAAAACCTTCTGAAAGAACCTTTTGCAATTGAACCCTGAACATAAAATATGCAAATCACATCATAAATGTGGGCCAAAAGAGAATTTTACACAAAGAAACTTATGTTTGAAGATTGAAGCTACAGAATCTGAAATTACCTTCCACTCCCGATGAAGTCATCAAAGGTGATTGTATTGCTGTTCCAAACAACCACGCTAATTTCCCTAAGCCCTTCAATTAACGAAAAGACAAACTTCTCTTGAAATATGGGATTTTTGCCACCGTCTGCACAAGTTAATGTTCAAAATATGCCATCTCCGCTTTGAAGTAAAATTAAGTCGGCAATGAAATTTGAAACGGACAATTCTATGAACGCTCTCCTACAGTTATTTTAAAATTTTTTGCTTAATTTGTAATTTTTCCCTGAATTGACCTAATTCATTCACAAGTCAAGTCAATACCTGTGCAAGTTCTGGTGCGGAACTTGGTGCTACCATATTCAAGGCAGACATAGGGATCTTGCCTTGAAATCCATTCTGTGTCCTTCAACTTAGTGCAACCTACGACTGCATCATTATCAAAGACAATATGCATGATTTTTCTCTTCATTAAAACAGAAACACAAAAAAAGAGGGACAATGGCGAATCACATACCGGTAACCTCAAGAATTTGACCTTGGATGCCAGTTATCGACATAGACGGACAAATGAGCTTTTATGCGATTGAGAAGAGATTTTGAAGCGTTTGACCTTTGAACTATCCTCGCTTTATGATACGGAAAGTCAAATAGGGGTGATTCTGCAAAGTGTCTAGTCGGTGACTGCTCGGGCCTCGGTGTATATATAGGGAAACACACGCGGGATATTAATTACCAGTACTATTCGGAATTGATACTACAAGCGGAGAGATATGGAGCTTCTTCTTCCAGCATCCACTGATTCTTCTGATTTCCGAGCTACTCCCCGGGACTTTGATGAATCTCCTTTGTATTCAAATAACTCGCCAAAATTGAAAATAAAGCGCGTGAGAATATAAAAGAACTCCGACTAGGTTAAAAATTTTGGGAAATTTTGAAGCGATCCATTTATTTATTTATCTTATTTAGGAAAAACGTACTATTGGATCCACGAAGAAATCTCAAACATCGGGGGGAAAAAAGAAAAAAAACTTAGAACACTTGGAAGAAAAAAATGCAGGAATGTAAAATAAAATTTAAGCGTAAGTGTAGAAACTTAAAAATATATTTTTCTTTTATTTTATTATGAATCAACTTGTCTCCCGTTACAAGTTTTGTTTAATTTTCTTTTTGAAATTGTTGTTGATTGAGTCGCTCTCGCTCCATAAAGGTTAACCGCGTGAAGCCGTGAAACTTTAACTGATCTGATCTCGTAAAGGCATATAGTAAGATTTTTTTATTCTTTATTCGGTGGAATCAGATTTTTTAATTCTGATCAACAATTAGCTTTACATTTTTCTATCTAGTTAAATAATAATGAGGGATGAGGATGAGTGTGTATGAGGCAGAAGTAACGTATTTATTATTATTAGTATAAATTTTGGGGAAATGAGATTTGAAAATATCGCCATAGCTTTAATTACATTTAAAAAGTCAATTTTAGAAATTTCAAAGCAAATCAAGGCTTTTGCTATAAAATAAAATGTTGACGAGCAGACGAAAATAAAGTCCCCAGCTCTTCTTGTCATTGAAAGTTAAAAGTAGAAACCATCATTGTTGCTTTTGCTGAAACCATGCTGAATGAAGCCACCGTCGTGTTTGCTGAAATATTGCCACCATAGAGAATGAGACGCCACCCCCAGGCCCCAGACTATCCCATTTGAGGAGTTGAGGGCCTGAGGCAGGAGCCGTAGATCGTTTATTTCGTAAGTGCTTACGAAACTTCTCCTGTTTCTTGCATTGATTGGGTCAATGGATGGCTTGCCCACGAAAGCCAGCAAATGAACAATCCTGGAGTACGAGCTGCCACAAAATAGCAAGTCCTTCACATACTTCATCTAGGAAGCTAAGAATAACTTATTTCTCTAATTTTATTTATAAGTCATTTTTAATATATTTTATCAATATTAAAAAAAACATTAAAATTCATTAACATTATCTTAAAACTTAATAAATTCTCAACTTTACCTCAATTAAATAACATTCTCTGTGCAACATTTAATAAAAAGTAAAAGAAAAAATTTATTATGTAAATTTAATGACGTAACTTATAAATAAAATTAAATAAATTTTTTTCTACCTACCCTACAAATACAAATAGGATTAGAGAGAGTAGTCCACAAGCCTGAAAAGCTCAATCGGTCTTCCATCATTATGCAATTAGGTCAACTCCTGTCTACTTCAATCGGCTGATTTGGCTTCGCAGAATCCATTGTGCACAGCTTCCCCCCCCCCCCCAAAAAAAAAAAAACTGATTTTCGAAACTCTATTACACTAGGAAGGAGGATTTGCTCGATCCTTGTGAGCGGATAAAGCTGTTGACATTATGAGATCTGCCCAGACGGGAATTTCGGAGCATGGTAAGCAGGGAGGAAGCAATAATAAAGCAATAAACTTTTCGCGTAAATTTGAAGGAATCTTATTGCAACGTCTGCGTATCAAGCCAGTGTGCCATAACCGGATTTAGCGTTGCAAGGTAAATACAATCAAATGAAATGAACATCCTATAGTTGATCAACAGGTAACACGCAATATTATGTACAAATATTGGATTGTTTTACGAAGGTAGCACTGTACTTCACTCACTTTCATAGTCTTCATCATCTCCAAACGTAAAAACAGAAGCATCTGCAGCCATTGCCTTGAATTCACTTTCTGAGCTGGGAGCTTCCAGACTGGACACTGTTCTTGCATCTTCACCTTTTGGCTTACTGCCACTAGGAATTGGAGCAGTGCTCGTAGGCCCTAGAGAAATCTCTTCCGTAGCATGCGTTACACTTTTCATCTCACTCGAAGTTGTAGACTCAGACCCAGTGGTCGAATTAGAATTAGTAACTGCTCCAGGAGTTGCTTTTGCCTGCCTGCTTCTCGAAGTAGAATCCTCCGACTCGCCATCTGAAAACACATCATCATCTTTATCATGATTCTGTGACTCTTTTTCAGCTTTTGGAGCTGTAGTGCTTGCATCTACTGGGGCAGGAATGCTACTTGGCCTCTCCTCTGATGTATTGGTAACAGTTTCAGGATTGGATGTCGGGACATTGCCATTATAATCCACAAGCACGACCTCAACCAGGAATCCAGGTGAAGGTAATTTTCTCTGCCCAAAGCCGATAAGAAATGTTGAGCAGAATATAGATCTAACTACAAAGGAACCAAATGGTCACTGAATTCCGGACCACTTTTACTATTTCAACAGCAAATCTTGATTTAAAAAGGACAATAAATTAATCAACAGAAATGCAAGGGAGTGTCGTCGTCAAGCTCTCATTGTAGAAAAAACATAACTCCTCACCTTATCAAAACCATCAAGATCACTGGTGTTCAATATTTTCCTGTTTTCAGTCATAGTTGTGTTCAACCAACTACAAGAGAAAGAAGCATGAACTTTCAGTTTGACAAAGCATTGCTAAAAGAAGCAATTAAACACTTGTGAAGAATATAAATCAAATACCAGTAAAAATCTCCTTGACGATCATGAAAATGAATTTTGAAGTCCCCAGCCAACTCTGTAAGACCAGGATCCCCTGGCAATGCAAAGACCATCACTCCTTTCTTTGGTGCACTAAACCAAAAATCTTCTGGCTGCAGTAACAAAAAGAAAAGGTTCTGTTTAGAATTAACGCCATATAGAAGAGAACTTCAATAATAAGACAACTTAATATCAACATTCAACATGCTGGCACGAAATTGAACAAACGTACATTAAGATCCTTGGTTCTTGGATGCTTTTTGGTTGAGAACAAGACACCTGCATGTTAGAGAGGGTAAGAAACACAAATTGACAGGACTTAAACAGAAAGTATTGCACCCTATATTTTTTCCTTCTCTCTTTTGTTCTTTTATGGGTGAGTGACCACAGCTAGGAGGTATTTCACATACCGGTATTTCACTTTCCAAAGGCCACCAACAAAGGTTCTAAAAATCCTGTAATTATTTATGCTTTTCTACCACTCAGATTATCTCCTAGAAGACATGGAACTATAGTTGTAAGGTGCATTTGAAGGGATAGCATAACAACCTGACAAATCAATGCCCTTCAAACTAAATGTGCACATGTGTATCATAAAGCTAAAACCTACTATAAAAAGGCCATAAAATAATACTACAACAACAACAAGCCTTATCGCACTAGATGAGATCAACTACATGAATTGTATAACGCCATTATACTCTATCACTTACCAAGCATTTAGAAATGTAGTTAACTAAGAAATCGCCATAAAATAATAGAACTGAAAAAATTAACAATGTCATGAAACACAAACAAAATCATAAACAACATAAATATTTGCAAACATGTTAAGAAAACCAAGTGCACAATTCTATCACCCAAGCATGCAAATACAATGCACTAAAAAGTGAAATAAACATTACATACTAACATCATCGGCCAAGCAATTTAGAAAATCAGCACTCCAGCAGAGTGGAGAAAAATGAAAGAAGAAAAACAAAACACACCACTATGATTTGATACAGTTATAGAAGGCCTGATCCAGTAAGGGCATCTGTGAAGTCGGAATCCCCTGAGCATGCACCTGCTCATAATATAATGTCAGGACGGGAAAATTGTAGCGAAAATTATAGTCACAGCTAAAGTACAATGTACCTGCGGGCAGGAGGATTTTCTCCATTGAAGTAAGTCAAGACACGTTCAAAATATTTGACATACCTCTAAAAAAGACCCAAAAAAAAAAGCACATGAACACGAGAATTGTAAAAGAACAGGGGTGGTAATAAGTCTATAATCCCCTATTTTTTAAGAACTCACAATCTGACTTGGCAGAACAAGTCCTTTTCCATCAAAACACCTTTTCTGGTTGTAGTAGTCAATGGACTCCTCAGCAGTTGGGAAGAACTGCAGTACATTTCACCAACTCTAAGTAAATCGATCGACATATCAAAACAAATAAAGAAAAATCCAATCATTCATATTATTTTTAGAAAAGGACTAAGAAAATATCACCTTCAAGAATAATAGAAGACTAGAAATCATCAACCCTGTCCTTGCCATTCCAGCTTTACAGTGGACAACCACAACATTCTCAATGTCTTGCTTCAACCATGCGTAAGCACTTTGACAAAATGATATAACCAGTTGCATCGGAGGGCAATTATGGTCATCAAATGGGAAACTAGCAACCTAGAGAAAGAATTTTTTATACCATATGCCAGAGATGGAACAAACTTCAACCAAAATATAACAATAACTTAAGAACCAAATATTTCAATAGTTAAACAGAGACATTACACAAAAAGTCTAACATTATCAATAAGTGCAAATTAATGCAAGGACTTGTCAATTGGATAATACACAGTGTGATGACTATTGGTCAAATTAAAGATAACAATTAAAAAAATATGGATGAAACTATTTTGCTCACTTCAGCACATCTACATTAAAAAAGAAATTCTTTAGAAGAACAGGCATTTATCATTATCAGGCTCAAGCTTATGTGATGTACATGAAAATATCATTTTTGAAACACACCTTCCCCTCAAATAATGATGCATCATACAGCCGCTCAGAACAAAGATTGTATACTTTGTATTTACCCTGAAAGCAAATGTCAAATGAAAAACAAGGCATTATAAAAAATGGAAGAGTAACAAAAAAAATCAAATTGAGAAAGATGGCTCTCATGCCGTATCAACTTGTAATTAAATAATATCAATTTGAGAAAGGTTGCAAGATAACATGAGAACTACGTCACTCACAGGCTACAACAGAAGGAAGACTTGATGGTAATAGAATAACAATGATCATAGAGCTTTCAATCATTTCTTCTGACATGCATGCAGAAAAAAAGAAGAAAACAAATCCAAGCATAAACAGGTTCATCACACGTCTAAGCTATGGCAGACAATGCCAAGCAAACAGGTAGAGTATGTCCAAGGGCAGCACTTAGTTCCCCCAAAAAAAAAAAAAAACATTTAAGGAAACCCTCAAAAAATAAATAAATTATTCACAGAAATTCTTAATTAAGGTAAGAGAATTGTTTAATAACAAATTCACAATTACAGATTAACCAGATTATCAGAATTAAGAATGTACAGTGGCAACCGCTATCCTATATTTGCTTGCAATTTAGAAAATTTATTGAGAATATTTGTGTATTTATCATTTTATGTTTTTAATACTTAGATATGACCTGCACACTTGTGGTTGGAAACATTTTGTTGTAACAGCATCTACACCTTGCAACATTTTTGTACCAGAATTGTCACAACAAACGTAAATGTGTTAAGAGTATGAATTAGCACCTTATGATGAGTCTCGAAAAACTTTATCACTTCTTCCATATGATTTCTGTAAAGCCCCTGCAGTGCATGCCTAAATAGTATGAATAACAATATTTTAAATGGAAAATAAAACCTAAACAAACTGATTGATGAATTACACAGCTCACTTCTACATAACCAAAGAACCCAGAGCTCAGGTCACCAGCAGGAAATCCCATAGCTATGATGTTTTCTGTGATATATGTCATATCTAGATCAAATCCTCCCTCCTGGCAAAAAAGAGTACAATAAAGGACAATTGCAGATTGTAATTTAGAAGCGATCAGATTTTCATGCAGAATAATAAATTGAAGGCATGTTTCAACAGAGAGCAGCCAATTACCTAAACCTTAACAGTTATGCAAATCAAATGATATAGAGAGCCAAGCATCTTAAAACACTGTCTAATGAAATTCTTCTTCTGTATAAATATTGTTTATCATATCATAACAGGGATAAGTGACTAGGGTCAATGGATAGGCACAATGCCTCTTCTTAACGAAAGGGAGGGCAAGGGAGAAGGAGGAATCAAGCATTCCATTAGGCCAAAACAGTTTAGAATGGAAAAGTGTTAACAGTTTAGCAACCCATGCTGGAATCATTGGAAAGTAAATTGGATCAATCATAAATAGCACCTGGTATCGACGTTTATTCTGAGAAACAACATGTCGGGCCTTGACCTGCACAGCTTTCACAGCATTCCTAGAAGAGTCGACCAGACCTTTTGCAAAACTCTCAATCAAATTAGATTGAGCAGCAGCTTCATTGGAACTGTCATCCGATGAAGATGGTTTTGGAGACAACCGCATTGCTAAATTATTAGTAAAGCGTGCAAAAGTTGATTTCCCAGGATTTTCACTGGATGAATCATCATGAGAACCAGAAAATGGCTGAGGAATTTTCAAACTTCTAGCCCATAATGAAATGCCAGTGGAAGATTGTGTTGGTGATGTCACATGTGCAGAATTTTCTTGCCCAGAGACGGCAGGGGGAGAAGTTTGTCCTTCATGATCTTTGACAGAAGGTGCAGTAGACGGACCTTTAGCTGGAGGTAAATTAGCTGCATCAGCAGTCACTGAATCCATTTGACTGAAAATGTATTAACAAGGACCTGTGCAGAATTTGATATGAAAATTGGGCATCTCTACAGCATTTTTCTGGCTGAAGCTGCAAATACAAACATCATCGTAGGATAAATAAAACCAAATAGTTGTTATCTTTTTACATTATGTCCCTCCATTGAACTGTGCTCAAAACCTTATATATCAAACCACAAGTTAATATGTGACTATACATTAGATGAAAGAAAGAACATATGATCTACATTAGTAGTATGTTTATTTGTCATTTTACTTAAATGGCCAATCCACATAATTACTCACGCAGCCTAAACACCAACAGCACAGGGAAGACAAACCCCAGATTTCATCATTAACAAGAATTCAGAAATTTGTTTGACACGTTGAGAAAATACTTGGGAAGTTGTGGTTTTCTTTTAGTTTACAGCAGTTTTTACCAGCAAGAACCAATATTTTGTGGTTATGAACATTTATTTCATTTCTCCATTCGAAGCAACATAAAAGAAAAACCATTTTTAAGTGTCATTTCAGTATCGCCGGAAAATGGGACTGAGCTTAATGGTAGGGTCCAATAGCCACCTTACGGATTCACTCAAATTACACTGCTTTCTGTCCAACTCCAACCCAATTCTCAATCGGCCTTGCCAACTACTGGACACAACCTACATTTTATGTGTTTAAACATTCGAAGAAAATGGTTTCGCCTAATAGAACTCCATAACACTCTGACCCTCATCAAACCCCCGCAACGGCCATGAAACCGAACTATAATATCATGGCAAATTGATCAACAGTGTGCTTAATATGGAGGAACACCCTTTCCTTGGTTTAAACTCAACGCATAGTAAAATTGAGATGATTAAAATGGAATTTAGAAAACGGCCATTTCAGCGATTTCAGATCTCGAGCAAGGAGCTAATCTTACCGAAGTCAGAAATTCGGAGAAGCAAGGAATGAAGCAGACTCAAATCGACGTAGGACTCGATGCAGTGGATCTGAAAGAGCAAGTGACGGAGCTGTTTAGGGATCGCTGGGTTAGGGTATCGGCGAGAAAAGAATCGGCAGTTATTAAATGTTAGCATCACTTCACGGAGATCATTTGGTCAATAGACGAGAAGCGTCGATCAACCTGAGAAATATGTATGACGTCAGAAATTGGTAATCCAGCGGTGTCTAGATACTCATCCATTAAATCCAAAGACTTTTTTTCAGCGTGAAAGACTTCATTCTTATTTTTAGCTTCTTATATAGCCTGAAAATTATCTCAAATTACAGAGGATCAATCAAATCGTGCTATAATAATGATCACAACATCATTTAATAAATTTAATAAATAAAATAATAGACTTTATGCTTATCCTAGCTAGGGAAATCACAGATTTTTGGGTCATTGAAGGAAGGAAGATGACCATTTACGTCGCAGCGTTTATTTGATTAGTCTTGTTTTTATACATTGACATTTAATCAAAGTTTGATATGATTTTTTTCCCAAAAAAGAAATCTTATAATTTAGTTGAGGTGGAATGGACATGTCCCTGGTCCATTTGTATTTTGTCTCATATTTCAAAATACTCTCTCCATTTAAAGATGTAAAATATTTTTAAGAAGTTGGATGTTTAAAAATATAAAGTATTTTTAGTTTTTTGATGTGTAATTTTTGTCTTTTTTTTAAAAGTACCCCTATTGTTAATAATTTTATATTTATTGTAGGGTGTTTAATAAGGATAAATATAAAAAGATAGGGTTAGTTTGAAAGTAAGTAACTATTTCATCGAAGACACTTTTAACCATTTCACTCATACTAAAAAAAGTTATATTATAAAAAAGTAATAGATACTTTTATTTTTACCTTTAACTTTAAATAATAATATAACTATATTAAATATCTAACCAAAAAGGGATAAAATTAAAAAAAATAGTTTGATTGTCAAAAGGTATCTTTTATTTTAGATTAAAAATTATTTTTAAAAAGTATCTTATAAATAAAATTAAAAAAAATATAAATTTATTAAAATAATAATAGAAGGGCTCGAATCAATCATCAAATTCTATAAATATTTGTTTTCTTTTTCTTTTGCCGGGAGAAATATTTGTTTTCATTGCTTATGAATATTTTATTGGGAGAATTTTAATTAAGGGTCAAGAAGAGAAATATTTATCAGTAGATTTCAAAAAATTTGAAATTTTACCACAGGATTCTTGAATTGAATTGAAATAAAGATCAAAATGCCCTTTTGCAAAAAAAAAAAAAGTGATTGATAGCTAATATTAATAAATTAACAAATAAAATTAAAGAATTAATAACTAATAATGCTACATTTAGAGCAAAATAATTGAACTAGTATGATTATTGACAAATTATGTAATTTACAATTGATATTAGTAAATGAATAAGTAAAAGTTAGATAACTAATAATTGATATTAATATGATTATTGACAGGCAAAGTCAAGTGATTTACAACAGATATTGATAAATTAATAAATAAATTAAAAAAATTAATAACTAATAATAATGCTTTTCAATCATATTGAGTGAATAAGTTTTGTAAAAAATTTACAAATAATGCTAATAAATTAATAAGTAAAATTTTAAAATTAACAAGTAATGTTTTTAAGATGATAAGTCGTAAAATAAACTAGTTAATTATTTAATAAATACTTTTAAGGAATTAACAAGAACAAATATATGACTAACAAATAAAGTTAAATAATAACTAAGTACTTATTAATCTGGCAGAAAGATATTTCAGTATTTTCAGCCATTCATTTTATTTTAACTTAATCCATAAATTCTGCAAAAAAATTTAGTTTTTTAAAATTTATTGATAAATATTTCTCTTTTTCTGGATTAAAATTCTTCCTATTTTATTCGCGAAATGCATCATACCAGTCTGCCCCTCGGCTTTTTGGAATGTCCTTTGCGGATCTTTCAAGAAGATTTGGGTTCGAGACATGGTACGTACTATATGCTCCCTCCGTTCCCAAAAAAAAAAAATATATATATATATATATATTT
The DNA here is from genome assembly GCF_029017545.1 of Prosopis cineraria. Classification (NCBI taxonomy): domain Eukaryota; kingdom Viridiplantae; phylum Streptophyta; class Magnoliopsida; order Fabales; family Fabaceae; genus Prosopis; species Prosopis cineraria. The sequence continues at coordinate 3,406,127 of NW_026555345.1, read as the reverse complement.
GATAATTAAAAAAAAGTTAAATATATACATACATACATACATACATATATATATATATATATCATCAACATAATATAAATATTTCAATATAGATATTTATATTTAATTTTACACATATATAACAACATATATATTAAGTTTTGCTTATTAATTTTTCATCATATAAAAATTATTAGTTATTATATCTAAGATAAATATTTAAGTAATTTCCTTCTCAATATGAATTATCATTAAATTGGTAAAAAATTTATCATCCCTATGAACATTAAATGATTTAAATATAATATTGCAATCTAAAGTTCTATTCAATATAACAAGTTATATTACTTGCTTATTAAATTTATTATTTAATTTTTTTAATTGATAATTATAGTAAATAAATACATCAATACATTAATAATGCTTAATTGTTATAAAATCTTTATATCAATAAGATTAAATTATATCAGAGTAAAAATTATTTATATCATAAATTTTAATAGCTTGATTGTTTTAAAAAATAATTTTTTTAGATGAACATCTTCATCAAACCTCTTAATTTTTGGATTAGTAATTTTATGATAGCTATCAAGCACATGGCATTGAATATATCTTGAAATATTTGCTACAATCTTTAACAAAATTTGTTAATAATAATTCTCAAAAGTCTTTTATTAAATATAAAATGAAAGCAAAATAAAATGACACCAAAGCTTTAAGAGTATGTATAGTATTATCTTGTTAAAAATTATTAGATTTTATGACAACCATATTTTCAAACTATTAAAATATTGCTCGATACATATGTAAAAGACTACATATAGAATTAAAATAAAGATTCCATCTAGTGTTTCATAAACTATATAATATGTTAATTTAGGAGAATCAAAAATATATAACCCCTATATTTTACTAAAAAAATTAAAAAGTTAAGGGAGATCGTGGCCCTTGTCGATCCCCCTCTCTCCACTCCTAATGATATGACTTAACTTCTTAAGTAAGGATGAGAGTAGGAGGAGGGATTAGTTCTTGAGAATATAGGAGGAATTTGTATTTAATATTTAACAATGTATTGAATAAAATTATCTCTAATAGAAAAATACTTGTTAGTAGTATAAAAAACTTTTTTAATATGTTAATGCTAAAAACTTGCTTTTAACAACTTGAATTCATCACAATGTAAAAAGTTATGGTTGGCTGCTCAAGAATTTTAAATTCTAATCCATATAAATGTAAAAAAAAATATCTTTAGGAGAGCTACCCTTAATTAGATTCGGACAATGCTTAAATCTGATCCAATCAAATAACCATATAACCAAAAAAATTACTCTGAAAATCTATATGTTATAGTATACATACATTATAAACTCTATGAGAAGCCATGAATAGAAATATTCATAATATGGGCCAGAACAAGTTAGATATAAGATAGGCCATAATAGGCCCATTCTACTAGTCCGGAGTACTCAGGCCCATAATGGCCTTGACCATGGGCCCATTTTTTTAACCTTTGGAGAGTTAGACTGTGCTCTGCTCTTCAGTCTCAGTCGGTCAGTCCCGTGGACATATCATATATGGAACTTTGATACCATCCACGTCATTTCAAAATTGGCGCCCACTTGTTTATGAGAAAATATTTTAATTAAACTAGTGTGAGAAATTTATTTTTTTAATTGTTTTTCAGCTTATTTTAATGAGATAATTCGATTAGCTTTTTAAAATAAAACTTATTCAAAAGTTTTTTTTAAGGTTGTTTATGAGTTAAGCAAAACAATAACCGCTCGTAAAACTAGAGTTCTCTCTGCACCCTGTGCATGAGAGTTTGAGTTCTCTCTACACTTGGTGTATGAGAGCTTAGTTTGTTTTGTGAGAGAGTGAGTGGTGGTGTTCGGTAGTGGGAGGCTAGTGGACGTCAGAGCTTCGTGTTGGAGGTTCAGATGGCGACGAAGGAGAAATCTATTGCAGAGGAGGAAGCGATTATCAATGAACCTTTAGTCTGGAAAGAAGAAGAGACAAAGAAAGTACTTATTGGAAAACTAATTACTGATAAGGAAATCGGTAGAAACACGCTGGAGACAATTATTCAAAAGGCTTGGAACTTACAATCAGGTCTCGCTGTGAACGAAATACTGGAAATGCTTTTCTGTTTAAGTTTACGGAGGAGGATGAATATAATAGGATTCTCAGAGGTAGACCTTGGTCAATAAATGGCCAGCTCTTGAATCTATAGGAATGGAGGAAGTATAAAACATTTTATGAATTTGATTTTAGCCGAAGTTCGATCTGGATCCAATTGCACAATGTGCCTTTGGAAGCAATGAACATTGAAAATGCTATCCAGATTAGCGGACGTGTTGGTGAGGTTATGATGGTAGAGAATCCTTTATGTAACGATCGATTATTAAGATGTTTTTTGCGTGTTCGAGTGTTGTTAGATTTAAGGAAAGCACTTGCATCTGGATTCTGGATTTCAAAGCCTGACGGAAGTTCGGGCTGGGTAACTATCAAGTATGAAAAGCTGCAGAACTTCTGTTATCGTTGTGGACGAATTAGACATGATGCGAGAATATGTGGATCGGTAAGGCTAATGTCCATTGTTAATCCAGACAAACCAAGATATGGAGTGTGGTTAACTACAAATCAGGTTCGAACGTGGGAGGATGCTACAGTGGTGGTCAAAGATGGTTGGCCAGAGTTGAATTGTTCATGGAGGAAAAGAGACGAAGAAAAAAAAGAAGAAAGAGATAGAAGGTAAGCATAGTTCTAGCTACGGTCATAATTGTTGTGATTCGAATATTGTTGACTTATTTTCAATTAAGATTGATAAGAAGCCAAATGGAAATATGTTGAATAAAAGTGGCTCTGGAAAAGACAAAAAGGTGATTGGATTAGATTCTACTGACATAAAAGGGTCCCAGGGTGAGGAAATTGTGGTTAGGCTCAAGGCACGTGAATTTAATACACCAAGGATTGGGTCGAATGTGGCTGGGCCTAATGGTTATAAAAATAAAGAAGGAAATGAGAGGCTTGAAGATATAAGCTGTGTAAAAGGAGAAAATGATTTGGGTAATGCTGTTGAAAAGGCAACTGTTGGAAACACAATGAATTGCAATGTGCTGGTTCCTTTTGTGAAAAAAGAAGTGGCAGAAGTAACAAACAGCATTAAATGCTTAGGGTTGAAGAGAGATGCAGAAGATGACATTGGCCTGTTGATAATAAAAAGAAAGAAAATAAGTGAAAAGAGAGTGAGTCATAAGGCTGTTGTTTCAGTTTATGCAGAGAGCTTAAGGAAAGTGAAATCGAAGATGAGACGTGGAGCTAAAAGAGCAACAACAATGAAGGTGGGTTTAAATAGGGGAGAACTGGAGAGTGATGATGTAATGAAGGAGGAAGAGGTGAGAGTTTTTATAGGTGATAATGATATTTTTATGTTTAATGCAGGAGGTGGTATTGGTTTGGTGGCTCTTAATTTTGAGGGCATGGGTGGCTGGCCTTTAACAGCCCCCAAGATGCCATGAAACTCATAGTTTGGAACTGTCAAGGCTTGGGGGCGGCTTTGATAGTTAAGAATCTGAAAGATAGTTGTAAAAATTATAAGCCTTCAATTATATTTCTAATGAAAACAAAGATGAAAGAAGTTCGATCTAAAAGAATTAGAAGGAGATGTGGCATGGAGAAGGAATTATATGTGGAGCCTGATTGTTTATCAGGTGGTTTGGCATTATGGTGGAAAGATGAAGTTGATGTTGATGTGTTGTTTAAATCAAGGAATATTATTCATTTCAAGCTGTCTTCTACAGTTTTAAATGTTCCTTCTTTTATCACTTGTGTGTATGGGCCACCAAAGATGAGAGATAGACTGGTTGTTTGGAACAGGATGCATGCAATAGCAAAAGGTATAAATGGTTCGTGGTTATGTATTGGGGGCTTCAATGACCTTGTTTCACAGGATGAAAAGTTAGGTGGGAAGCCAAGAGCTGCAAAAAAGATGTTGAATTTTCAGAAAATGATTTCTGATTGTAATTTGATTGATTTGGAGTTTCATGGGCCAAAAGACACATGGTGTAACAATAGATTGTGACAAGCAAATATTAAAGAGAGAATTGATAGAGGATTGGGGAATGTTGAATTCAGAGTTAATTTCCCAAAAGCTTTGCTGTTTCATTGTGAACCAATTGGTTCTGACCATCATCTTATTGTAGTTGATTATTGTTTTCAGGATATGAAAATTCTAAAAATGTTCAAATTTAATGCTGTTTGGGTCAGTCACAGGAATTATTTAGGAATTGTAAAGGAAGGATAGAGGGAAGGAGATGGAAATAGAGCAAGCAAAGTTACTGGACTGATTCAAAGATTGAATACTTATAGAAGAAGGTTAGAGGAATAGAGCAAAAAAGAATTTCCAAATAATAGAAAAATTATTGATGAATTGAGAAGAAAGTTGGAGGAGTATAAGAGTGGAGTACTGACTAAAGAAAAAGCTATTAAAGTTGAAGAGTTGGTAAGGGAAATTAAAGATGCTTGGGATAGAGAAGAATTGTTTTGGTGGCAAAAATCAAGGTTCAATTGGATTAAGCATGGAGATAGAAATACAAAATTCTTTCATAGCACAGTTATACAGAGAAGAGCTAGAAATAAAGTGTTGCAGTTGAAAAATAAGGAGGGAATATGGATTGAAGACACTGACAGGATAAATGATGAATTTAGCAAATTTTATTCTGTTTTGTTTGCTAGCTCTGAGGCAAAAAATATGGAAGAAGTTCTGTAATATGTTGAAAAAGTTGTGACTGAGGAAGATAATGAAGTTTTGACTGGACCTGTTTCTAACAGAGAAATTAAAGAGGCTGTTTTTGATCTTGATGTAACAAAGGCACCAGGACCTGATGGATATACAGCCTTGTTTTATCAATTAGCATGAGAAGAAGTTAAAAAAGAGGTTTGTGATATGGTGAAAGAATTTTTTATGGATCATGTAGATTTGAGAAGTATGAATAAGACAAATATTGTTCTTATTCCAAAAATTTCCAAACCTGAATCAGTGAGTCAATTCCAGCCAATTGGATTATGCAATGTATCATATAAGATCATTGCTAAAATTTTGACAGCAAGGATGAGAAAAGTGATGAGTAGATGCATTTCTCCACATCAAAGAGCCTTTGTTGTAGGAAGGCAAATCCAAGATAACATCATAATTGCTCATGAAGCATTTCATTATCTGAAAAGGAGAAAGAAAGGTACTAGAGCTGAATTAGCTTTGAAGATTGACTTAAGTAAGGCATATGACAAAGTCAATTGGCAATTCTTACTAGAAGTAATGTTGAAAATGGGATTTAGTAGATGTTTGGTTACTTGGATATGGAATGCATAACTTCAATAGAATTTGAGCTTACTGTTTCAGGTAGAAGTGTGGCAAATATCAAGCCAGGGAGAGGAGCAAGACAAGGAGATCCATTGTCTCCTTATATGTTTATATTAGCAGCTGATATGCTTTCGGTGATGTTGCAATATCATGTGGGAAGGAAGGAATTGAGGGGAATCAAATTGTCTAAGGGTGGTCCTGTTCTCTCTCATTGTTTTTTTTGCAGATGATGCATTATTTTTTATGAGAGCATAAAAAGAGGAATGCCTGATTTTAAAGAAGATTCTGGATCTTTATTGTGCTGTATCTGGACAGGAGGTGAATTTTGATAAATCTTGCGTTTTCTTTTCACCAAATACACTACCTGAAGTAGTGAAGGAGATTGAGGAGGTGTTGGGGATTAAAGCAACAGTGAGTCCTGAAAATTACCTTGGTTTACCTGTGTTGTGGGGTAAATCAAAAACTGCTACACTATCTTTTGTAAAGAACAAGATTCACATGAAATTGCAAGGCTGGAAGCAAAAATTTTTCACCTTTGCTGGTAAAGAAGTTTTAATAAAAGCAGTGGCTAACTCCATTCTGGTATATCCTATGACATGCTTCTCTTTTACAAAGAAGGCTTATAAGGATCTTGATAGAATTATCTCTGATTTCTGGTGGGGGCAGAATGAGAATGAAGGCAGGAAGATTCATTGGAAGAAAGTATGGGGTGATAGGTGGATTCCTAGCTTGAAAAGAGCTTGTTTATCTTTAAATTAGTTGAGTGCAATAGAAAAGAAATTGACAGTTGATAAGTTGATTGAAAATGGTTTTTGGAATCTAAGCCTCATTTGAAATCGGATTAGTAAGGAGGAAGCTGATGCCATTCAAGGAATTTTTATTTCCAGAGGTCAGAATGATGATTTGTTGATCTGGCAATTTACTAAAGATGGGAAGTACACTGTTAAGTCTGGATATTTTATTGCAAAAGGGCTCAACAAGGAAGTTGTTAATAAGAATTCAAGTAGTTCTTATCAGTTACCTAGACAGGTGTGGCAGAGTATTTAGAATTTGAAAGTTCCTTCAAAAGTGCAACAATTTTTGTGGAGGTTGGTTAATGGAGCAGTTGCAACTAGAAAAGCTCTTTTTAAGAGAAAATGTGCTAAAGATCCTTTATGTCCTATTTATAATGAAGAGGTTGAGTCTATTGAGCATATGTTGTTTTTTTGCTCATGGGCAAATAGATGTTGGCACGGTGGCCCACTGACTCTGGTTATTAACAATGATAGTATTCAAAATTTTGGCAAGTGGATTGAGGATATGTTAGTTACAAACAGATACATGGAGGAATCGGGTAAAGCTTTAATTACTGCTACTTGTTGGGGTATCTGGAAAGGAAGATGTGATTGGGTCTTTAATGCTGTAAATGTTAATTCTATGAAGGTTGTAGAAGTTGCTGCTGCTTTAGTTGATGAATGTTGGAGTTCTAGAAGTATAGAGGAGAAGTCTATCAAGAAGCCTACTAAAGCTGGAATTAATAGAAGTGAATGTTGGAGACCACCGGATATAAATGAGGTAAAGATTAATGTTGATGGAGCCTTTTCTAGTTCTGGTGGTAGTGCTGGAGTGGGAATTATTTGCAAAGATGTAGATGGTAAATTTTTGGGTGGGATCAGTAGAAAAATTTTAGCCTCTACAGCATTCATGGCAGAGGGGTTGGCTATTCGGGAAGCTTTACTCTTATGCAGGATTAATTTTAAAGGTAAACGAATTTGTATTGAGACAGATTGTGAAGTTTTGTTTAATTGCATCAATGCTAATTCTGTTGAATGTTGCGAATGGTAAAGCACTTTGGTGGTTTCTGATATTCTGCAACTCAGAGAATCAATGCCTTGGGTTCGTTTTTCCTTGGTGGCTAGACAAGGAAATAAAACTACAGACATGCTAGCAGCTATGGGTAATGAGGGGTTGGGACCTCATGGGTGGCTGGAAACAACAACAACTCCTTTATCTGATGTTCTTTTGACAGATTTAAAGAAAAGTAGAAATTTGACTTTCATTAAAGTTGCAAGTGGTCAAGTGAAGGTTGGTGTTGGTTGATTTCGTTGATATGTCTCTGATTTCTTTTTTCTCTATTTTCAGTAGGTTGTATCTAGTTTTTTAATTGCTTTCTCATATCTAGTTTTAATTGCTTTCTTATAGGTTGTACCTAGGCTTTACAGCTTTCTTTTTTGATTTCTCTGATTAGTGTGTGTACTATTTTTCTGATGATTAATAAAATGGACTTCCTCTCTGTTAAAAAAAAAAACAATAACCGCTCTTTTAAATGATTTGAAAAATCACATTTTTAAAATTTAAAAAAATCCCTTAGTGCGTCTCTCTGTAAATAATAAGAACCGTTCACAAATTTTATGAACAGAAAAACTCATTTCAGTTTCGCGCAAAAAAAAAGAAAGAAAGAAAGAAAGAAAAACTCATTTCAGATTCATACACGTTCTTATCTTCATTGATTTAGCTTTCCATCATTATCTGTCATTAGCCTGAGCATAATCAATCCGCTCACTGTATTTGCAAAGATTTAGATCAACGTCTTCATACATTTTGAGGCAATTTGACATAATGTAAATAATCCTCAGTTGATTGACTAATTATTCCATTCGCAGTCTCTGGTCAAGCGGTGAAATAATTGGACTAATCCTTAACTTATAATGTTAATAATAAAAAAATTAAATTTAAAATCCGTCTTGAATTCTATAAAAAAATATTAATAATTAAAATTTGAATTTCATTTTTTTTTTCCAATATCGCTAGGATGCTTTGGAATTAATTAGTCCTACTGTAATTTTAATGAAATCATTGACATATCATCAAGAAGATAAGATGTAAGTTGGAAGAATATGAGTGATGATGGAAACATTAATATTAATTTATTTTAAAAATCTTCAAAAGTGATTTGGATTTTTTTAAGTGTTTAGATGTCACATGGTATGCTTTTTTATTTTTGTCTACAGGGAAAAGCTTGTTTCTTTCCCCCAATCATAAATCCATCGGAGCAAGATTACAAAATCACGGGTCTGGCTCTTTGTCGGTGACGGAAGTGTTGACTTGTTTTCTCTCATCGGTAAACAAATTATCAGCAGGATTACTATGACATGTAGAAAATTACAGATTTTTTTTTTTTAAATGATCAGTAATCTTTGTGGCGACAACCATAGCCCTCTCTTGAATATGCACAAGTACATTACTATGCTATAAATAACTTCGAGCTTTTGATGAGCCTTGGATTTTTTTCCCCTTAATTAATTTCCAAAAAAGAATGCTGAATGGGCTATTTGCATTGATGATCCTAAAATACGTAACTTGAGTAGTGATCTGGCATTTTATAAAAAGTAATATTATGTTTCTTTCTCGGCATTAAATAATAATAATAATAATAATTCGTTGAATTAATAATTAAAAACTGTGAATGGATGGGAAAGTGTTTAGCACAATTCATTTTAAAACAGTGAGAAACCTATTTAAAAGTACTTTAAAATTTGTATTTTTCAAATGTATTAATAATATAGAAACGATGAATCTATTTTCTTTTAAGTCACAAGTAGGATTTATTTATAAAAAAGCCTATAAAGTTGCTATAAAGAGGGAACTCTAATTTTTTAAGAAACCAAAAAAAAAAAAAAGAAAATACCAGATTGGATAAACTATAAAGGGTGTGGTTTAAGGTTCAATAATTGACGCGCGCGTCGACAGAATAAAGTGAATGAGCATAAAAACAAACCTGACAACTGGTATTCATGTTATCGGATTCGAACCTTATTAGCTCTATGAAATTTCGTCGGCACTTTACACATTGGCTGTGTTCATCCATTTTTATCCCCTCTATAATTATTTGTAGGAAAAACATTACTTTTATTCTTACACTTTACTTAAATTTTAATATAGATTTCTGTATTTTATTTTTAGTATATCAAATCCCTAACACTTTCTCCTGTCTCTAACATTAGTTTTTATATTTTTAAAGAAATATTAATGTGATATAGGTAGTGTTAATAATATTGATATGATAATTAACACCATTAATTTTATATTTATGCGTCAAACTGATGCTATCATTAAATTTTTTAATGAGTAAAAATTTTAAAAAAAGCCTACATTAGTTGAAGTAAAAAGACTCAGCTTGGAATTTTTAAAGGATCAGCAAAATACCTAAATTTCATGTAGGTTTTTTTTTTTAAATTGCTCATTAAAAATTTCTTATTAGTATCAGTTTGATACATAAGCAAAAAATTAACAGTGTTAATTGAAATATCAATATTATTGATATTATTTATATCACATTAACATTTCTTTGAAAGTGTAGGAACTAACATTGCGAACGGATGAAGGCGTGGAGACTTAAAATGTTAAAAAAAATGTAAAAATTCATATCAAAATTCAAATAAAATACAAGAATTCAAAGTAGTGTTTTTCTTTATCTTTATTTTACCCGTGAGCTAGTTTATAAGTTTTCTATTTTTCTGGAAGTTTAAATATCGAATTATTTCGGTCGTGACTCAAACATTACAGCTTATTATAATTTTTTATATTGTTTATTAATGATTAATTCATATATATATATATATATATATATATCTCGGTATAATAGCTTGTTATTTGACAAAAAACAAGTTCCCTGAAGTATGTTCCTGCGTCATGCTTCCAACATTGAAGTCTTCTAGAGAAGAAAATGCTGGAATCTAAATGCCCTACATAATGTGATTTAATATAAATGCGTGGTTAAGAACTATCATTAAATATTGTTAAGTCAATTCATTGGTGGCCATACACGACAAACAAATTAAAGCTAAGCTCATTTTTTTCCTTGAACAGTACTTTTTGGAAGAAAAGTAACATCCCACCGAAATAAATGGACGTTAGACATATGTGGATTATATATCACTTTCCTGGGAAGTTGAAATTAACACTCCTTCCACCCCTTATGAATTTCATAACACCCTATTTTGAAATTTATGAATGCCAAGAAAATAGTTAAAAGTTATTGTTAGCTGATATCAAAAATTTGTGTGTGCTTCTTTCCAATTCTACCATTAATCAAATGTAATGACCTGCGCAATTCCAATTGCTCTTGTATAGAAGTTTAATCATTTATCAGGGGCATATTCGAAAGTATATATTTTATAATTCTTTCTAAAATTGTGAAAATAATTTTATTATGCCCCTAAAATCGGATCTTATGAAAAGTGATGTGATCAACTGCATTAGTTAATTGCTGGTAAAAAGAAAAAACTGCATTAGTTAATAAAAAAATATGTGATTATAAGAAGGGGAACAAAGATAACACTCTCTTCATAGCCAATTATAAAATTTTGATTAGAAACATTTAATATTTTAAAATATAAGATATTTTAACAAAAATAAAATTTTATAAATAATTTTTTTAATACTACCTTTCACATATATATTTTATTATATTTTTTTATGAATAGAACATTAAATGAAAGGAATTTTTCAAAATTTATATTTTTATTTTAAAAATGTAAAGTTTTAAAGTGTATTTAATAAATTTTATTGATATGCGTGATTTAATTTAAAAGTGTGTTATAAATTAAAATAAAAGAAATAAAATTTTTTATACCTTAAATGTGTCCCAATAATCAATCTAATTCCAGAAATTTATATTTTTTAATCAAGTTCCTAAAATTTCACCATCATAAACAACTGGTCCTATATGGTTTCAAGAGAAAATAACATTATAAAGATTAATCGTGGATATTATATTTTAGGAACCAAATTAATAATTAAAATAAATTTAAATGTCAAAAGTTTCACTTTTAGGTTTCAAGGAAAAAATATTTCTTAAAATATATCCTTGGCTGAATGTTCAATGACAGTGATTGATGAGTTGCATTGTCCATAAGAAGAAAATGTTGGAAATTGAATTTCGTGTAGTGTGTGGAAACAAGTTGTGGAAATTGTTCGAAATTGAATTTCGTGTAGTGTGTGGAAACAAGCTGCCAACGGAGGCCAAAGAGACCATTTGAAGGGCGTGATACCCTCCAGGATCGGTCACGTTCACTTGTCACAACCCTATAATTAATCCAAAGGTAAAACATTAAAAGGGAGACTCAACTTCTTTGTCAAAGACACATTATTAAAAGGTGAGGACCTACCAGAATGGCATTTCACATAAATATATTCCAAGGACACAGCTTAGGGACAACAGCGTATAGAACAAGGCCTTTATGTTCGAAAATGAAAGCCTAACAACACCATTCCTAGCTCACAAGTTGCCCGCTAATGTTTTCACCAAACTCTTACTTTCACGTATTCCTTTTATTTAAAAATATAATATTTTTAATTAAATTTTATTTTTTAATAAAATAATTATTATTTTTAAGTTAATTATATCATTTTATATTTATTTCTATTAAAAATTTTATAATAAATATAAAGTTACTATCAATAAAGACATTTTAAAAAAAAAGAGAATGCTTACACCCCGAAAAACTAAAAATGCCTTTATATTTTTTAACATCTAACTCCTCAAAAAATACTTTACTTTTTAAATAGAGGGAGTATAAAATTACAACTATATAATTTTTTTTTGGGAATGATTTAAAAAAATGCCCTTTAAATATGAGGATGGCAAATTGACAATTAACTATTATGAAATGTGATAATTATTATTTGAGAAAACACATTGTCTTTATAATTTAATTGAATTTTGTTTTTAGTTCTTGTGGTTTTTTTAATATTTTTAACCCTTGTAAAGATTGAAAACACTTCCTTATAAGAATTGAAAATATTGAAATTGTAGGAACTTGAATAACAAATATCATATAATCTTGTTAAAATTGTAGAAATTGAAAACACTGGAAAAAACTAACTACAAGGACTACAAGTAAAAATTAATAAAACTATAAAGATCGGTAATTGTATTTTCTCTTATTATTTAATGCATAGGGATTTACTTGGCATTTTGATTTTTGACAAAATGATATATTTAAACTCATGACTATCATATATTAAGAAATGACTATTTCGATTAGGTTATTAATTACAACAGGCTAAAAAAAATATTTTTTTTGTAAATTTATTTTTCAATCAAGTGTAACTAGAGCAATCATTTTTAAGAAGGAAGTAATTATTTTCTAATTCATTTATAGATCACAAATTCGCATAAAAGAAGTAATTATTTTCTATTCTATTTCAGTTAATAGCCCAACCAAAATAATTATTTTTCAATGCATAATAGTCCCCAATTTTTAATATTTGTATTTGACTAATAAACAAAATTTATAGAATTAAATTAGTTATCTTATTTTCATTTTATAGTTAATAATCCAACCAAAATAGTCATTTCTTGATACATAACAATCACCGAGGACAAATATATCATTTCATTAAAATTCAAAATGTTAAACAAGTTTACAAGGACTAAGTAATAATTACCATATTTTACCGTACTTAATTGTTATTTTCATACTTTAGATTTATTTTTGTTGTCATTCTTCCTGAATTTTTCTACAAAGACTTTCATTTTTTTCTTGAAATTAATAAAATAATTTGAAAAGATTCAAAATTAAGAAGAACATGTATTGTTATTTGCATTTAATCCTTGAACTAGATTCTTTTGACCCAAATAAAAAATCCTTAAACTAGATCGAGGCAAAATAAAAAGAGGAATGTGCTTAAAAAAATTTCACTGCTCACAGTTCATGAATATTTCAAATGTTTTGATGCATACAAGGGACATACAAATTTTTTATTTTCTTAGTACTCTTTAATTACTCTGATAAAAGTTTATATAATTTACCTCTCCTTTTCTATTATCCACAAGTGTCATCTTATTTGAAGCTCTGGCTCTTTTTGTTTGTTTTTTTTTTTTTTTACTCTTATCTTGTTCCCCTAACTTGTGACCTCGCCTTAGCAATATAAAACTGACTGAATTAATTTTTCTATTAAAAAACATGTTTATGAAATTTATCATATAAATAATATCTAAGATGAAAGTTTTAATATGTCTAAGAGATGAAAGTACTGACATTTTTAAAAAAATGATAAGTTATAACATAGCCATATTTTTCTTTGAAATAATAATCTTTCCCTTCATTTCTGATAAACGAAACACATTTCCTTCTTTTATTTTTAGTTTCAAAAAAGCGCCCTGACCGTACTGTGATGGGCGTTTCACGGTGGACTCGAGGCTCGTGGTCCTTGACTTGCCCTTCTTTATCTTCGAAACTTCTATTAAACTCAGTCAATACTTCCTTGAACCTAACTCGCAACGATGGCTACAATCTCTTTCTGTATCTTTTCACTCATACTGTCTTCTTCCTTGCTTCACTCTTCACTCTCTGCTTTTTCTGCCGAACTCCCTCGCTCCGAAAGAGAAGCATTGGAGATCATCATCGGCGGCGGAGGAGCTCCTTCCCCTTCCGACGACTCTCCTCCCGCCGACTGCCTGTCCCCCTTTCTGGTGAAAGCTCGCCAAGTGCTTCTGAACTTCGCCAAAACCATTGACGACCCCAATTGCTTTACCAGCACCTGGAATCCCAATGACACCCCTTGTAACTACAAGGGTGTTAAATGCGATGCGTATCCAAACCCAAATAAAGACCAAGCCGTTTCAGGATTAGATTTCAACCAAGCTGGGTTCTCTGGCCTCAAAGGTTCAAGCTTGCGTCTTTCAGGAATCCTGGACTCCATTCCAGAATTAACATTCTTCCATGTCAACTCCAACAATTTTTCAGGAGAGGTCCCCAAAAAAATCATGGAATACAAATTTTTCTTCGAGCTCGACTTGAGCAACAACAAGCTCCAGGGTTGTTTCCCAATGGAAGTCCTCTCTAATAATGATAAACTCCTTTTCTTAGATCTCAGGTTCAATAGTCTCACCGGACCAGTCCCTCCAGAGCTCTTCACCAGGGATCTAGACGTCATCTTCATCAACAACAACCAATTCAGCGGCAACCTTCCATGGAATTTCGGCCACACACGTGCCAGATACCTCACATTCGCCAACAACAGGTTCACCGGACGGATCCCAAGAAGCATCGGCAACACGTCAAAAACCTTGACGGAAGTTCTCTTCTTGGGAAACCAGTTTTCTGGGTGCTTACCTTACGAGGTCGGGTTCCTGAAAAAGGCCACCGTCTTCGATGTTAGCAATAACTCATTGACGGGTCCGATCCCAGAGTCCTTCGCTTGCTTGGAGAAGATTCGGTTCTTGAACTTAGCTCACAACAAATTCTACGGCGCCGTTCCGGAATCAGTGTGCGAGCTTCCTGGAATCCGCAACGATGGGAATTGACCTTGAGGGGTAACTATTTCACTGAAGTTGGACCTATATGCTGGAAGCTGATAAAATCAAAGGTGCTTGATGTGAGCCAGAATTGCATAAAGGGCCTTCCAAACCAGAAATCGCCAGAAGAATGTTACAAGTTTCTGTCCTGTGTGAAGCCATGCGCGGATGAACAGTCTCTCAAGGTGGTTCCATGTAGGAAATACTATCCCAAGTACGATGAAACGGCTTCGCCTCCGGCGCCGGTGACCTACGAGTCTCTGAAGCCGACACGGCATCGACTGATGTGAGCCAGACGATGTGGAGCTGCTGATTGTTAAGGCTTCCCTGTATCTTCTTCTTAGAAGTGTTCTTGAGTCGCGGGTTTATATATGTAATATTATATATTGTGAATTTTTCGTCTCTTGTGTCTAATTAAGATGGGGAATATTGATGAATAAGCATAAGCAGTGTAATGAAATTTGGCGTTCCTCGAGTCTAATAAGATGTTAATTTTATGATTTAGCAGAACTAAATTTGATTCGGCAATTGTATGAATGAAGCATATATATCTTAGAATGTAAATATATTTTTTATTCTCTTAGTTAACTAACTTAACTATGTATTTGCCGAGCTTTGGTTTTGGCATGAACGATACTCACGGAGATAATTAAAAATATACTTTTGAAATTGCATCTACGTTAAATTAATTCGTTGGTGAGATATCCACGTCTTCTCTATTTTTTCTTTGAAACAATCTAGTAGAGGATCTTCTCCCATGATATTTGGAGTTTGACTCCTCCTTCAAGTAAATTAATAATGAAGTGTCCTGTTTTTTTTATAGGAAAATGAAGTGTAAATTAATTAAGGGAGAAATGGGGGAAAATACAAAGAGAGTGAAAAGAGAAAAAAGAGTACAGTATACATATCCAATGCTCCTCCTTATAATTATTATTAACTTAATTAAGAAAATTTAAATTTTGATACTTATCAAGAGTGAACAAAAGATTTCAAAAATTTCATTCCTTGTGCCATGAAAATGATAAACAAATCAAGTCTACTATATGAATATAAAATACAAAATTTATAATAACAAGTCACAGATGTTACAAGTTAAGAACAGTACAATTTATAATTTTTTTTATAATGTATGCGCCTACTTATTCAGCTTTTTTTTTTAAAAAAAGAACGTATTCTTTAGGATTTCAAGTAAAAGATGAAAATATTTTTCAAAACGTTAATATATATATATATATATATATATATATATATAATGATATTTAGAACATAGATTGAAGTCTTCTCAATAATTCTTCGGTCATGCTTCTTATGCTATCTTCCGCGGCGTTTCAAAAAAAGCAAAGATATAGAAAATACTTAATCACGTGCGACCCTACCACTTTTGAAGAAAAGAAAATTAAGCCCTTCGTGCCTTATCACAGTCTATGATAAAGCATATATATATACATATATTTTGTTGGCCCAGACTTGCAAGTTTTTGGTTTTGTTTTGAAGTGCATCTCTGCATCGAGGGCTAGGTATCCACGTTGTGTTTTTTTTTCTTTAAATTCAAATAAGTTTAGGTGAATTGACCAACACATACTTCTAAACTCAAAACAACGCTAATAAAATTACTTATATATTATTTATTAATAAAGTCATTATATTAGTAATAAAACTTGATCTCATAACTTTATCGAGCTAAATCATTATTAACGGAATCAATATCTGTTGGTGGTTATGCATGTGGTGTTGGTTTTAGTGCATTTCAGCTCAATTACCCAACTAATGACAGTACTAATGTGAGCCGAAGCATGTTGGGCCGATTATTGTTACTGAGCCAGAGCATATATTTTAGAGAAAATGGCACGCAAGGCCCCAGATCAAAAAAATTAGCACCAAAGACCTAATACATTATAAATTTATTTTATAAGGCCAAAGGTCATGTATACAAATATATTTTTTGATGAAAAATTGGATTGCCCCTCATTTGAAAAAATAATATCATGCGCAAGACATTGTCTCACTAATGTAAGAACTCTGTCATATCATATACCAACATTTTGGTATTCATATCCCTAGAAAACTTATATATTATTGTTTAACTAAACCACGCAAATTATGTATAATAAATAAATATTGTGTTATTAATGTATGGATATTATCATGTTATATATAAAACATTATTTATACGCCTAAAAAATTTGTATATTATTGTTCAACACTTCAACAAAACCACACAAATTACATATAATAAACTAAAATTGTATTGTTAAGATATGAACATTGTCAGTTATATATAAACATTCTATTATTCATGCACTAGAAAATTTTTTACATTTTTATTCAATTAAATCATATAAATTATATATAATAAACAGACATTATGTTATTAATGTATTGACCTTGTCATATTATATATGAGCATTCTATGTATATACACTCGGAAAACTTGTATGTCTGAAATGATAAGCAAATGAGTCTTTTTGCTAGAAAACATTATTTACATGTAAGGCTTTTGGGCTTAAAATCAATTCAAAATGTATTAGGCTTTTTATGCAAATTTCTTTTATTCGGAGACATTAGGTGCCATTCCCCCTATATTTTAATTTCATTATCACGTGCCAGTGAGTACTGAATGCGCACAGGGAGAGATAAGCAAAGGCATACCACTTTTCTAGAAAAGAAAATTAATTGAGCCCGTCATGCGTTACCAGAACATCTGTTGCCAATTTTTTTTTTTTGGAGGTCCAAAGTTGCAATAGTGATATTACTTTTTGTGTTTTTGAAGGCTTGAAGTTTGGCCCAAATGCCTGCCTCAATGACAAGGCACAAATGTTTAGTTCTTGAATTGTTTGACATTTGAGAGCAATGTTTTAAAACTCAAATCAAATAGTAAACTAAAAAAAATCAACGGTTATGAGTCTCATAGTTCACTCAGTTGGATCAATAACTTAATAATTAAATAAAAAATAACACACACACACATTTAAAATACCATCGAAATCTTTAATACAACTAGTTAGCAAAAATACACCATCACCCAAATCTTTCAAAACGCCCAAGTCATTAATACAACAACAACACCGCAATATATTCTGGTCAAGTCATTGATACAATGCAACAAGTTCACAAGTACAACAATCTGCAATCCACAAACCTAACATTATAAGATAACTAATACTTTCATCACTTATCAAAGATATTGGCAGATCTTTATTAATTTACTTGATTAATCCAAGCATAGTTAGGCTTGAAAGCATTCGCATCTGCATTGTAACTATCATCATCTTCTTAACCAAGTGATCCTAAATCAATCCCTTCACCCTATACCACATTCACTCTTTGTTAATCATTTTCATAAACAAATGCATCAAAGTGATCAAACCAGATTAAAGCATTAACGAGAACAATGTAATAAAAGTGACAACATGTAATAAAGCTCAAAAGATTCAAAAATTCAAACCTTCCTCTTCCTATTGCGAAATAATGTGTTTACTCATTATAAATGATATGTCCTTCTATTTCATCAACATGAAGTAAAGAAGAATCATCTTCTTCCATTACCCCATAGTCAATTTTATCAATGCTTTTAAAATTAACAGGTCAATTGCTTTTTTCTTGTTAGCAACTCTAAAATACATATGACAATAGCAAACTATAAGAACTCATTTATCTAATCTTTATGAATGCAAATTAATACAAAGCTGTAAATCATATACCCATTTTTTAAGCGAAAATTGTAATGAACATATACAAGATCATTTAACCTTTTATACTCTAATCTATTCCCTTTATTGGAGTGTATTTTTTCAAAGATACTCCAATTCCTTTCACAACCTAATGAAGATGCAATTTGACTTAACAATTTAATAACTAAGCTTTTAACATTCAGACAATTACTCTCAAAATATGGCTGTGAATATTGTATTTTGTCTAGACATATTTTACATTTAATAAAAATAATAATAATTTTAACAAAAAAAGAAATTTTAATAATACATATAAAATGAAAAGATAAAAATATTAATTATTAAATATGGATTGATTTTATTTTTAGCCTAGTTGATCTTCTGTTAGTTAGGATTTTATGTCTTTTGGTTGGTTAAAACAATAAGTTTAAAAAATTAAAAAATAATAATAATAATATTTCCTTTTAGATTTTAGGAAGTAAGAAAATTTAGGATTAAAAAAATATTTTTTTAATTTAGATGATCTTTCTTTTTAAAAAAAATCAATCAAAATTTAAAAATGGTAGTTAAAATAAAACTAACAAAATCCTAAAAATTAATTAAATAAAATTTCCTCTTGAATTTTAATGAAAAATATTGGTTTGAAATAAAAGAAACTTTATTTTAAATTAAAAATGTAAAGTAATATATATATATATATATATATATATATATATATATCTCTATATTTAAGAAGAGACACCGAATGGGTAAAACGCTCTTCGATTCATTTGAAGGATTAAACACACAGAGAAGACACGTAGGTGCCGCGCTTGAGTCGTCTGTGAAGTCACGATCGCAGAGCACAGCAGGGCGAGAAGAGTCGGACACGCAAACTTCGATCGTCTCACACACAAGCTCCGAAAATTTATGTCTTCTCCTGCTCCTAGAGTTTCAGGCACAGGTTGAGTCGAAAAGGGAAAAAAGCACATATTGGGGTGAAGAAAAGCGGCTTTCAAATGAAATCTGGCACCGTGTGAGGAAGGAGAAGCCGAATCGAGTCAGAGTTTGTAGATTCACGCTACCCAGGTATGATATTCTTCTGAGATATAAAAGGGGATTTTTCTGGGACAAAGAGGGGGTGATCTTTTCTGAACAAGAGACAGAAAGGGGAGCGATTTTTTTGAAGAGCAGAGCTTCGAGAGCTTTGAGAAAGAGAAAACCAAGAGAGCACGGGAGAATTTGAGGCAGAGAGAGTTGAAGGCAAGAGGATGATTGAGAGGAAGGAAGCAGAACATGGCAGAGGGAGAGACCAAACGTTCAATGAGGAAGAAGGAACAATTGAATATGCCCGTCTATGTTAAAAGGTTCGAAACCAATCTTGGGTCTGATTTACTAAATATTTTGATTTTTCGACTATCTCTATATCCTATTTCATAGAGTTCATGTTGATGTTGAGATGCACAAATGAATTTGTACATATGTTGCCTAGATATAGAAATCCCTTTGTTCTTTTTCGGTCATAAATTTGAATGGACATATGGATTAAAAGGTCGAAAACACACTTCTTTTGATATTCATCAAAATTGTTTGCTGCGGGTTGATGATTGTTAGGTACATACTGTTATGGATTTTGATGAATTGTGTATATCTACCATTCTTGAAATTATAGTTTTTGGAATCATTCATTCTTGAAATTAATATAGCTTAAGATAAGAATATTTATGTGGCCTTGATTTCTCTGATAAGGTCACCACTGTTATAAGTCTGAAAGACTATGCCTGATTCCTAAATGTACTTGTCTTCATTTCTTGCTTCTGTTTCTTGCCTTTGTGAATTTTTATACACTGTTGTAGATGTTATTTTGACCTGAAATTTTGTACCCAACCTCTCCTTAAAGTCTGGTTTGAGGAATAAAATTTTCGTCATTTTTAGATCTAATTTTTCTTATTAAGTATGCTGAGTTTTAAAGGCTGGTTAAGAAATATTTTGTCACCTGACAGCTCACTTTATTGATTTTTCTCCAGCTGTACCTAGGTAATCCTTGCACGAAATTTTGCATAAATATTCCTCTTTTTGTTTTGTTTGATGTGTAAAATTTTCATGATTTTTGGAACCCATTTGTACGGTCAAATATGCTACTTCTGAAACTAATCATGAAAAGCTTTCCTCTATTAGTTCATTGCAACCTGAGTAACGTGTTTTTATGTGCTGATACAGAGGTGAATTTAGTCTGAAATTTTGTATCCATGACATTCCCCAAGTGTTGTTTGAGACATAAAATTCTTAGAATTTTTAGATCTCATTTGTCTATTCAATTACATTAGTTTTTGAGAATTTATTGATAAACCTCATGTCAATTTTACAGCTTAATTGGTGAATTTTTCTCTTCTTGTACAAAGGCACTTTTGAGCTAAATTTTGTATCCCTATTTTTCTACATGTGCAATTTGATGTATAAAATTTACAAGATTTTTAGAGTTCCTTTGTAAAGTTAAATACAATAAATTTTGGATGATAAGCAGCATAGTAGGGATATTCTTGAATAACTAATATCGCAAGAGAAAGTTAAAATTCTCATAAAATGATCCTCTACCATATAAATTAATAAGATTTTGCAAGTAAGAAGATCCAACTTGTATATATTAATATGGGTTCCAATGACCCACCATTAAAATTAACTTTTCTTTTTAACTTAAATCAATAAAATATTTAAGTCTCATGTAAGATTTTAAAAAATTTTCATAGAAATTTAAATTAATTGTATCATCGTGTAACATAATAAATCCTTACAGATGATGTGGTTATCAATGTATATATATTAAATAAATAAATAGTTTTTATAAATAAAATAATAAACGTTTTTTTATAGAAATTAAATTAATGTACTTAAGTTGTAATTACATTTACTAATTAAATTTTTTGATCATGTGAGATTTTTGAAACTTCGTAGACTTTTAGAATAGTCGTATTCCTGTGTGAGTTAATAAAGCTTCACAGATATAACGATTAGAATTTCTATAGTTAAAATGTACATTGTATAATTACACATTAAAATATATTTAAAGTGAATATTATTTAATCATTTTATTGTGTGAAATTTTGAATCTCTGCAGATATTTAGGATAATCTCGTATTGTGTAAATCAATAAGGTTTCGTAGATATGAAAGTAAAATTTATATGTCAATCTGGGTTGCAAAGTCCATCATTAAAATTAACTCTCTTTTTATAATCCAAATTAATAATTTATTTAAGTCCCATATGAAATTTTAAAAATCTTCATAGAAATTTAAATTAATCACATCGTCGTGTGGGATAATAAATCCTCGCAGATGTAGTGATTCTCAATTTCTATAATAAATAAATGATTTTAGTAAATAATGATATAATATACAATTTAAAAAAAATTAATTAATCAAATTAATGTATTTAAATTGCAATCATATTTATCAATTATATCTTTTAGTCATGTAAGATTTTTGAATCTCCATAAACTTCTAAGATAATCGTATTATCGTATGAGTCAATAAAACTCTGCAAACATAACGATTAAGTTTTTAAAGAAATATATATAAGTTATATATTAAATCAATTAAATTAAAAATGAACTTAAATGTATATTATTTAATCCTTTATTGTGTGAGATTTTAAAATTTTCATATATATTTAAAATAATTATATTACCGTACAAGTCATAAGGCTTTGCAGGTATAATAATTAAGAATCTTTATATATATATATATATATGTATGCATGTATGTATGTATGTATGTATGTATGTATGTATAGGCTTAAATATAAATAAATTAAATTACTAAATTCTTTTATCATGTGAGATTTCAGAATTTTCACGAATATTTAGAATAATTGTATTATCGTATAAGTCAATAAGGCTTTGCAGATATAACAGTTAAATTTTCAATCATGAAATATAAAAAATAATAATCTTAAACTCTTTTCTTTCCTTATTCCAAAAATTCAAAAATTAAGAAAATAATTAAAATTAAATTACTTTTGCAATTTAAAATATACATATCTAAATTTCAGAAAATTATTTTATTTACAAAATGATAAATTATTAAGCCCAAACTACATAAACTTTGATCGCCATTATAGGATATATAGGCCTTAGAGTCGGATTCTGAATCAAGTCCTCTCTCGTAAATAAATAAATATTTTTTATTTTATTATTATCATTTTTTAAAACATGTAAATAAGAAAGGGATAATTAAAATAATTTTAAAATTATATTAATTTAACACAACAAACTTCAAGTAACCATTCTCCCGAACAGGTATTGTAAGGTGCCTAACACCTTCCTCACACTCAATCGACTCCCAAACCTATTTTTCAATTTTGTAGACCATCTTTATTCTCCTTTTATTGGTTTCCCAAGATTTACCTTAAAATTTTGATGGTGACTCCTATTTCATCAAGTTCCCACCCTGAAGGCCGGAACCTCCGCTCTCGTATCGTCCACGTCGCATTTCAGGGTGTGACAATGGCCAACATTCATCTGCCATATTAAATATAAAGTTATTAGAAAAGATTTTACAGATAAAGTTGTAAGATAATAAATATGAAAAATAAATATATAAATCTTTACTTTATCAGGTTGTATTGATTTTACAAATTCAATAGCCAGTAGATGATTAAAGCTACTACTCTTTTCTTGATATCGTGTGCCTTCTTGCAAGAACTTGGTCTTATTAAAAGAGACTTTCTTATCTATAATAGTAAGATATCCTTATATAACCTCTGACTTTTAAGAAAAATTTTCTCTATCATAAAAAAAGTAGGATTAAAAACGTAAGTAGCTTCATGAAGATTTTGTCAGAGCTAAGAATCTTACCTTCTCTTAATAATCCTTGTGTAGGGCTCGTACAAATATTTTTTCTTCAAAAAAGCATTCTTTATAGCTTTCTTTGCTCTATACATACCATCATAGACACACTTAAGTGATAGCCTATCATCATAATCAACAATTCTCAACAATCAGATGAGTGGTTTTACAATTTCAATAACAATTTTACAGTCATTTCAAAATTTGTTGTCCAACACAGTCATTGTCACATCTTTAGCCTTTCGATCCTTGGAGTATCTAGAGCCTATAAATGCCTTGCTAGTTATCAAGGCTTATATATCATACCTGTGCTTATAGATACTCTTTAAAGCAATGAAAGTAGTGGCAAACCGTGTGGCCTCTGGGCAAATGATTTCCACCCACCTCTCTTTTCCTCAACTAAGTTAGCAAAAATGCATGTTTATATATGAATTTTGAAACCATAGATATACGTGCTGCTAAACTAGTAACAGTCTCCATCTTACTTATGTCTGCCAAAATCAAATTTAAGCAATGGACAACACAAGAAGACCAAAAAATAAAAGGGTACTTGTCATTTAATAATTTCCCAGTAACTTTATAATTAGCCGCATTATCAGTTACTAGATGAACAACATTATTTGCACCAGTAAATGCAACTATGTCCATGAATAAATTGCAAAGATTTTGAGCATCCTTAACTATATCTGAAGCATCAACAAAGTTAATAAAAATAATTCCTCTAGGATAATAAATAAGAAAATTAATCAACTGCCTATTTCTTTGATCTTGCCAACCATTCGCCATTATAGTATAACCAGTTTCAACCTAAAAACTTCTGCATTCATCAACTATTAACTGAACCCCCTTCTTCATGTCTTATAATATTTTACTTCTCACAACATGATAATTTAGGGCTTTATAACCAGGACCAATAGCAACAATAACATCTACTATAGGTTGGTAGTAAATGGAATTTACAATATTTATTGGAATACAATAATTATATAACCACCTATCAATAGCTAAACCAGCTCTATACAAAGCTTCTTTATTTACAAATGTACTTTGTATTCCTGGTTGTGCACCCAGGGTTGTCCTTAGGGCAAAGAATTTCTCTGCAGGTTCAGATGCCTTCCTTTTTCTTGATTGAGAAGAACTTAAAACATTTGCTTCAATCACTTTTTCTTGAGACTGTGGAAGAGCCATTTCTTTCATATTTGAATCATCTTCCCCAAATAGACTATCCTCTGTTTTTGTTGGTTTATCTTGCTTTTTTGTTCTCTTTCCCTCAATCTCTTTCAAATTTCCTCCAATCGAAAGTGAACATCACGAGGCACATTTTTAAAACTAATGGCATCTCCTTTTTTTTAGCACGGTGCTATTTCATTCTATTAATTCCCTCACCACTAAATTCCTTTGCACAATACAGGCATTCTAATCGAGGTTTTCTACCTTTCTTTTTGTTTGGTGTTTGAGTGCAATGCTCCCATGTAGAATCTGATTTAGCACTAATAGATTGAGTAGATGCAGCAATAGATGTATGTTCAGATCATGACATTTTCTACACCTAAACAAGTAAATTAACAAATTAAAAGTAGACAGACAATATGAATATAGCCTTCCTATTTTGTCAATAAACAACTCTCGAGTCTCAAATGGATCAGGACAATATGAATATAATTATAACCATGTCCATGAATTAATTATAGAGCAGACAACACAGTACAAGACTCTCGAGTGGATCAAGATTCAGGCATAATCACTAGAAAAAAAATAAAACCTCTGTTTGCAATAAACAACTCTTAGACAATAAAAAACAAATTCGTTTTCGTCCATTTAACAATCCTTTGTTTTGCAATAAATAGCTCAGGCAATAAAAAAAAAAGTTCATCCATCAACATTCATTCCTTGCTATTCAAAACCATGGGCATTAGATTAGATTAGGCAGAGAGATAGATGAGGGAGATAGAAAATCTCACTAGGACTGAGAGAGAGAGAGAGAGAGCGATCGATGAAGAAGATGAAGAATGAAGGATGCTGAGTTCGATGCCGTCTGATTGTCTCGGTGTCTCTGACAGCTGCACGCCTAGGCAAGAGTCAACCAAGAAGCCAAAAGCAAAACCCAGATCATTGGGAAGGCAAGAAGCAAAACTTCGAGATGGCTAAATGGTGAAGAAGATGAAGAAAGAACCTATATAGCTGACTGGCTTAATGACGAAGACCATAAATGGAACCCAAACAGTTGAGATTTAAGGAGGTGATGACTAACCAAAACCCACTGTGTGAGATAGAGAGAGAACAAAGAAGAGAAGTGAGATACTGAGATTGATGATTGAGACGCTGATTTTTGAGTTTGAGCTACGAGCAACATTAATGCTGGATGGGTCAGGTTGCTAGTAGTCTGTGCAAGAACTCGATAAGAGTTTTTTTAATTTTCAAAATACCAATCTTATCCCTCCTTTTGACTAACTATTGACCCATAAAAACACGCTTCGAGTTTCGATTCTTTTCTTTGTTTATAAAAATCGTTTGGTTCTAGGCGGTCCAACTCGAGTTAATAGCTAATATAGGTTAATTGATTGAACTAGCCCGCTTTCTTCAACGAGCGACGGTCTAATCAGTTCAATCGTTCAGGTTGGTTTGGGTCTTAAAACATTTCTTAAGAGCATTCAACTGTTCAAATAAACTTGTACAAAATAACATTATTCAAACACACACGCACACCCTATAAAGTCTGTTTTTGATTTGTAGGATTTAGAAAGTAGCACCTTATCTTTTAGTTACAGAGTTTTGTTGGGTTGATTTGAATGAATTTCAATGGAAAAGGATAGCCAAATTGCATCAAGAAAGACGTGAAATTAATGAAGGATTGTGCATAGAGAAGATAGAATAGTGTAAATCATACTATCAAAACTCAACTAGAGTTGACTGATCTAATTAATGAATTAGTCAATGAATTCGATTATGCACACGCACATTCTTATTTTTTAAAAAACAATATATTATTTTATGTCCTGGCAGGAAAACTAAAAGTATTCCTCATACTTGCAAAATATGATTTTCTAAACCAAGTGAAACTTGAAGTCCTGATTATATTATAGGCATGACGAAAGAGGCTCCATCGTCCATTCATCTGGTCATTGACTACATCTAGGCGGATGGGAAGGAATTTTATTTAATAAACTTGGTTAAATATCTTCTCTCTCTTTATGGATTCTATGCACGTTTTTAATAATTGTTTTGTTGTGTCACACATTCATGTACGGCTAAACTTCCTTGGTTTACATATATACACTTTAGCTATCAAGTTATTTGTCATTTAAGACTTTAGTTACTTTGATTTATTCAATTTAGTTTTTATATTTCGTTTGCTTTCCTTGTCAACTTGTGAATTACTCTTTGTAATCTTATTTATAAAATACCTTGTAGGAGTAATTTTTGATTCAAAATATAAAATTTGTAATAATTAAATCACTTTTTTTAATTTTATCTTTTCTTAATTAGCGTAAAAGTTTTTAATATAGTTATATTATTATTTAAAGTCGGGGGTAAAAATAAAAGTACATTTTATTTTTTATAATATCAAGAGAGAAAAAACTAATTAAATGCTTTTGATTAGTTTCATTTGTTCAAACACACACCCCCACCCACCCTCATAAAGTCCTTTTCTGATTCATAGGATTTAGAAAGTAGCACCTTATCTTTAGTTACAGAGCTTTGTTGGTTTGATTTGAATGAATTTTAATTGAAAAGGATAGCCGAATTGCATTAAGAAAGACATAAAATTAATGAAAGATTGTGTATAAAGAAGATATAATAGCATAAATTATACCATCAAAACTCAACCAGAGTTGACTGGTCTAATTAATAAATTAACCGGTAAATTCGATTATGCGCGCACATACACATTCTTACTTTTTTAAAAATAATATATTATTTTATATTCTGACAGGAAAACTGAAAGTACTCCTCATATTTGCAAAATATGATTTTCTGAACCAAGTGACACTCGGAGTTCTGATTATATTAAAGGCATGACGAAAGAGGCTCTATTGTCCATTCATTTGGCCATCGACTAAATCTAGGCGGATGGGAAGGAATTTTATTTAATAAACTTGGTTAAATATCTTCTCTCTCTTTATGGATTTTATATACGTTTTTAATAATTGTTTTGTTGTGTCACACATTCATGTACGGCTAAACTTCCTTGGTTTATATAAACACACTTTAGCTATCAAGTTATTTGTCATTTAAGACTTTAGCTACTTTGATTTATTCAATTTAGTTTTTATATTTCGTTTACTTGCCTTGTCAACTTGTAATTTACTCTCTATAATCTTATTTATAAGATACCTTGTAGGAGTAATTTTTAGTTCAAAATATAGTATCTTGTAATAATTAAATCACTTTTTTAATTAGTGTAAAAATATTTAATGTAGTTGTATTATTATTTAAAGTAAGGGGTAAAAATAAAAGTACATTTCATTCATTTTTTTAATAATATCAAGAGAAAAAAACTAACTTTTTTTAATTCATGTAAAAAGATTAAAAGTGCTTGATAATAAAAAAAGAGCATATTTGTTTTTGAGTCAACTTGCAAAAATGGTTATTAAAATATAACACCCCCCTCCCAAAAAAAAAAAAAAAACACACACACACACCCCCACCCACCCCCCAATAGATAGGATTGAATTATTTCAATTTGTACTTAAGATAGATGCGTGCTCAAAAGCCTTGCATCATCTAAACAATACAATAGAAGAATGATATCATCCTTTTACTTGGTACCACTCGTATGCTTTTGGTGCTGAAAGATTCAAATAAATTTATGACCAATATTAATTTTAAGATTTCTTTGAAATTGTATTTTGGGGGGAAACTAACGATTCAGTACTGCCGTTTTCTTGAATTTTCAAATTGCTTACTAGGGCTCTTCTTTTGGTAAATCACCCCCACATTCTTAATTTCAGATTGTATTTTCTCTGCAAGTAATAATCTTTTTCCGAATCAAATTGAAATGAACTTCTGCCCTTTTTTCTTGAGAGAATTTAACCATTTTAATTCCCAGTAGGAAATCAGCATGAAGGTCATACGTCACGCCTATTTGTTGCCACTTCATATATCTTACAGTTTGACACCTAAGCATCAGCCTAACTGCATTTTCCCAGGTGGCACTTTTAGGGATCTGATTGGAAATTTTATAAAACTACGGCGACTAGCATAGGAAATTCAAGTTGATATTTAAATTGGCATGTTTGATTCCAGAATAAGGGTGTTTGTCGTAAAAAAATAAAAATTCACAAAAATAAGAGTTGTTACCAGGCCTGATTAGACTTATCTGTAAAATAATTTAATAATTAATTACATTGTACATGGAAACTTCAACACCTTACCTAACACAAGAATATGTTCTTACATAAATTCAAAATATCTTTGGAGACCATAGGACAATTGTCTGCATAGATTAATTAAAATTAGTATCCCATGCCATATCATTGAAAAACAGGGTTAGTTGCCCCGTCCAATTAATTCTATTAAACTCCCACTTTCAAGTTCCCGTACATTTTTCTTTTAAAAAAAATCAGTTTGTTGTAATTAACGAAGTGCTTGAAAAATAGCTGAAATTAACAAAAAATATGTATTTTTATTTACATTTAATCTTTAAAATAGATCAAAATTCGTCTTCATTATCTACTATTTGTAGTTTGTAAATATTGCTTCAAAAGCAAACAAATTTTATGTAGATCAACGAGGGACATGAAAATATTGAAAAAGTAAACACCCTTCCAAGTTGATTATTTTTGTTTCTTGGCAACCAACACCAACACCTACGTCTACTCATTTTAAAAATTAGACTAAATGACCATACCAATAATTTAACACCTTAACTGTACTGTGTTTCCATGGTGAACTGAAGCTCGCGAACCTTGACTTGATCTCCTTCTCTCCACCATTATAAATTGCATTCTACTTGGCTCCAGAGATCATCATACTTGTTAACGCAATAATGGACACCATCTCTTTCTGTGTTCTTTCACTCTTATTATCTTCTTCCTTGCTTCATTCATCTCTCTCAGCCTCTTCTGCAGAACTCCCTCGCCCAGAAAGAGAAGCATTGGAGATTATCATCGGAGGGGGAGGAGATGCCCCTGCTCCTCCCAATTACGACTATCCTCCCGAATACCACCACCCACCTCCGCCGCCGCCGTTGTCGTTCCGGCTGGAGAGAGCACGCCGTGTCCTTCTGAAATTTGCTGCCACAATTGACGATCCCAATTGCTTTACCAGCAACTGGAACGGTCCCGACCCATGTCAGTACAGGGGAATCAAATGTGATACGTATCCAAATTCGAGTGAGTTAGCCGTTTCAGGATTAGATTTCAACCAAGCTGGTTTCTCTGGTCGTCAAGGTTCAAGGTTGGATCTCTCTGGAATCCTGGCAATCCCAGAACTAACATTCTTCCATGTCAACTCCAACAATTTCTCAGGACAAGTCCCCACATCAATCACTACATACCGATTTTTCTACGAGGTCGACTTAAGCAATAACAAGCTCGAGGGTGGATTTCCAAGGCAACTTCTTGCTTCTGAGCAATTACTTTTCATAGATCTCCGCTTCAATGACCTCTCCGGACCAGTCCCTTCAGAACTCTTCACCATGGATCTCGACGTTATCTTCATCAACCACAACAAGTTCAGCAGCTACCTTCCATTGAATTTCGGGTCCACGCCAGCGAGATACCTCACATTCGCCAACAACAGATTTACCGGACCGATCCCGAGAAGCATAGGAAACGCGTCAAACACCTTGACGGAAGTTCTGTTCTTGAGAAACCAGTTTTCTGGGTGCTTGCCTTACGAGATTGGGTACCTGAAAAAGGCCGTAGTATTCGATGTGAGCAATAACACATTGACGGGTCCAATCCCAGAGTCTTTCGCTTGCTTAGAGAAGATTCGGTTCTTGAACTTAGCACAAAACAAATTCTACGGC
Source organism: Prosopis cineraria (assembly GCF_029017545.1). Classification (NCBI taxonomy): domain Eukaryota; kingdom Viridiplantae; phylum Streptophyta; class Magnoliopsida; order Fabales; family Fabaceae; genus Prosopis; species Prosopis cineraria. Next base: position 3,376,040 of record NW_026555345.1, on the reverse strand, counting down.
CCTGTTCCTGAATCAGTATGCGAACTTTCTGGAATCCGCAACGATGGAAATCTGACCTTGAGGGATAACTATTTCACTGAAGTTGGACCGAAATGCCAGAAGCTGATAAAATCAAGGGTGCTAGATGCGAGTCAGAATTGCATAGAGGGGCTTCCCAATCAGAAATCGCCTGAAGAATGTTACAAGTTTTTGTCTTATGTGAAACCATGTCCCGATGAATGGTCTCTCAAGCTTGTTCCGTGTGAGAAACGTGATCCCAAGTATGATGAAACTGCTACGGCTCCTGCGCCTGTGACTTACGAGGCCCTGAAGCCGACACGACATCGTTTGATGTGAGCCTAAGCTCATTGGTTTGGCTTGTTCTGCATTGCATGTGTCTTTTCCCTCCATCGTTCGTCTTTTGTGATTAATGAATAAGCAATGTAATTAAGATGTCCAATACATTTCTGTTAATAATTTTCAAGTATTTATCAATAGGGTTTTTCTATGCTAAACTGTGAAAGTACTTATTTCTCAGAAGACTGAATCATATATTGCAATGTATGATGTGTTGAAACGTGTTTTCTTCTTACCAACTATTTGGTCTTTTCTCTTTCTCATGAAAAGGAAGACGGGTATCTATAATTGATAATACACAATGTTACATTTGAAGGGTTAGAAACTACATAAAAAATGTAATACCCATCCCCACTTGTCTTAAAAAAAAAAACCATTAAGCACATCATGCCATACCAAAGTCTATCAATGAATGTCTTTTTTTTTTTTTGTGGTCCAAGAAGAAATAGTGGTTTTTCTTTAATTCTTTAAGCTTGGAATGTGGCACAAGACACCAACTGTGCCTTTTTTTTTTTTTTCTCTCTCTCTCGGTCGGTATGTAACATTGCAAATTATTATTTTATTTATATGTATGTATGTATGTCAAAACTTTTTTGGCCAGAATATAGCAAAGTTTTTAATAAATTATATTATTTACAAGTCGTGAAAAAGTATGCTCATTTTGAAGTTTTTACGTTTACCATACAAAATAATATTTGCACTTAATTTTATTATTCTTGTTAATTAATTGTAGCAAAAATAATTATTATTACTTTCAACATCTTTTGAGAATATATAATTGTGTCTTTTAAAAAAAATATATAACGAGTCATTCATTTTATACACAAAAATAAAATGTGTAATGTTTAGTTTACTCACAATAAAATATCATCACTATTTTGTATATTTAGTGCCACTCTCACTTTCCATCACGACAGCCCGCCACTCTGCTTAATTAGTAATGGCTTTATTGATGTTTCTTGAGGTTGAAGTTTGGAATGTGACAAAAACAAAGCATAAGTGGCTTTATTGACGTTTCTTAGGTGCACCTAGTAGCACGCTACATTACACTTGTTCTCTCCAATAAAAACACACAAGTCAATATTACATTTTCGTGGCAACAATATTATTTTAATCTGACATGGTAACTTAATTCCCCTCACTCCAGGTTTCTTAGGCCCATTAGGTGTAGCTGGCCCACTAGCATCGTCTTGATGGTTCATATGCTAGTACTTATTAATATTAAGTCAATCCAGTGCATGGAGCTGGTGCACCGTTTTTGTACAAGGACAACTTATTCTTACAAAGTTAAGATATTTATTTTTAATTAAATTAAGACACGTGTATTATTTATATATTATTTATTTTATAAAATTTTTATTATTGATATTATCAACACATTAAAATTTATTTATTTTGATATTATTAGATAAAAACACATGAATTATATAATGTTAAATATATAATTCTTGTCCTATTCACAATCTTCTGGTAAATTTTTCCCAATCTTGGGATGAATCTCACGGTCCAAGCTAGAAAACTTCTACCGTCACCACTTGAGGGCTCCGCACTAAAGTTGATCTGGTTTTCCATTTTCAATGTAGATGAATTAATTTTAGGTGTTTGCATAATTTTATCTATTTACCCTAACTCTCACTGCTACTAAAAAATGTGATGTCAAAACAAGTGATATGTATGCACACAAAAAATTAGTATAGATAGGAACTGAACCTCACGAAAGCTTAAATATAAGATCTCAAATTTAAATCTTTGTGAATAAAATAAAAAAATATGGTTAATAAATATTCATTTAATTAGATTTCATAATACTTAAATTTGACGACGTAATAATAGATGTAGAATAGATAGCTTTTAGTGAAAAGTATTTTGCAATATATGATTTCTATTTTTGCCATGAGAAAATACTAATTCAATGGTATAAAATCCACTAGCTATTGCTAGCAAAAGTTTTCAAGTTAATAAAGATTTGGCTTATGACCCACGAGCCTCTATGATTAAATCTTACTATCAATAATTACTTTGTTGGTAGATAATATGCAATGGTGAAACAAGGACTCAAAGTCACGGATGTGGTATATCTTTTTAAAATTTGAAACTAAAAAATAATAATTTTAAACTAAAATTGCATATTTTATAGTTATTCTGCAATGGATTTTTTAGGTTTGTAATAAGTATATAATAAATTTATAGCCTATGTTATTAAAAGTATTTCCTTAAATATATTTGTACTGAATTATTATTTTAATAGTCTCACCCATTTTTCCTGATCTTTGGGGCAAAAAGTAAAGGTTGTTTTTAACCATTGCAATGATGAGAGGTGAAATCATTGTTAATTTCAAAAAAAAGATTAAAATTAAACTAGTAAATAAATATGTCTTTTAGATTAGATATTGTTATGCGTATCTACTATCAAAGTATTAAAAATGATTTAGATTTATAGGGCGTGCAAAATCTTATGACCAGTGGAGGAAAAATATCAAAATTTATACTACCACTTTCATGTATTTTCCCCAAAAGTGAGTGCACCCCTCAAATATGTTGGCTCTGCCACAGGTAATTTATAAGTACTTTTATAAGTATTTTTTAAATTTAAAAGCATGCTTAGTTTTGGTGAGTTTTTGAGACTTAAGTCACATAAATTTACTACTTCTATCCCAATTTTTAAAATATTTTTAAAAATAATTTGACATCTCAAAATATAAGATTTTTTGATAAAAATAAAATTTTATTAATGATATTTTTTTTAATATTAGCCTTCTTATTATATTCTCTCTTTTTAAATGAAGAACATTTATAAAAATTTATGCTATTTTCATTTCAAATTATAAGACATTTTTAAAAGAGATTTGATATCTCAAAATATAAAATATTTTGATAATATTAAGGTTTCATTAAATATATTTATTTTAATATTACAATTTCTTGCTCTCTATTAATATTAACTAAGTGTAGATTTAAGGTTATTAAATAAAAAATATTTTTAAAAATTTATATTTTTATTTTAAAAAAATAAAATTACTAAGTGTATTTAAGAAGATTTATTAATATATAAAATTTTATCTAAAAATATTTATAATTTAAGATGAAAAAAAATTTTTATTTTTAAAAAATAAAATTATAAAATATCTTTAATAAATTTTATTGATACATGTTATTTTATTTAAACGTGTTTTATAAATGGAAACCAAGGAAGTATCTTGTGGAAAGGGGAAAAAAAGAAAAAAAAAAAAAAAAAAAGAATCTACTGACTATTAGTGGCAGAGAAGTGGGCTAAGGTCGTCAACCTTGTCTTCTCCTTCGCCACCATTATAAAGCTCGTTAAACTTAGCTCAAGAAATCATTCCGGTTCACACAATGGACACCATGTCTTTCTGTGTCCTTTCACTCATACTATCTTCTTCCTTGCTTCACCCTTCACTCTCAGCTTTCTCTGCCGACCTCCCTCGCTCCCAAAGAGAAGAAGCATCGCAGAACGCCCCTGCTTCTTCCCCCGAAGACGACTTTCCTCCGGCCAACTGCCCCCCTCCGCCGCCTCCGCCTCTCTGCCCCAGGCTTCTGAGAGCGCAAACTGTGCTCCTGAAATTCGCTGCCACAATCGATGACCCCACCGGCTTTACCAGAAACTGGAAGAAGGGTGTCAGCCCTTGTGACTACAGAGGAGTTAAATGCGATAAGTTTCCAAATTCAGATGAGCTAGCCGTTTCAGGACTAGATTTCAACCAGGCTGGTTTCTCCACTAGTCAAGGTTCATGCTTGGATCTCACACTAATCCTGGGAATCCCAGAACTGACCTTCTTCCATGCCAACTCCAACAACTTCACGGGATCAGTTCCGAAAGAAATCATTCGATACCCATATTTCTACGAGCTCGATTTAAGCAACAACAAGCTCGAGGGTTATTTCCCATGGCAAGTTCTATTTGCCCAACAACTCATTTTCTTAGATCTCCGGTTCAACAGCCTCACCGGACTAGTCCCTCCATTGCTCTTCTTTCTGGATCTAGACGTCATCTTCATCAACAACAACAACTTCTTCGGCAACCTTCCGTGGAATTTCGGGTGCACACCGTCGAGATACCTCACGTTCGCCAATAACAAGTTCACCGGACCGATCCCAAGAAGCATAGGACTAGCGTCAAACACCTTGACGGAAGTTCTCTTCTTGGGAAACCAGTTTTCTGGGTGCTTACCTTTCGAGATTGGGTTCCTGAAGAACGCAGTAGTCTTCGACGTGAGCAAGAACTCGTTGACGGGTCCGATTCCAAACTCTTTCGCTTGCTTAGAGAAGATTCGGTTCTTGAATTTAGCTAACAACAAATTCTACGGCACTGTTCCGGAAGCAGTATGCGAGCTTCCTGGGATTCGCAACGATGGGAATCTTTCCTTGGCGGGAAATTATTTCACTGAAGTTGGACCAGAATGCAAGAAGCTGATAAATTCGAAGGTGCTTGATGTGAGCCAGAATTGCATAAAGGGCCTTCCCAATCAGAAATCACCTGAAGAATGCCAAAAGTTTTTGTCTTTTGTGAAACCATGTCCCAATGCAAGGTCCCTCACATTTGTTCCATGTAAGAAATACGATTCCAAGTACGTTGAAACGGCCTCCTCGCCTCCTGCTCCTGTGACTTACGAGTCTCTCAAGCCCATACGGCATCGTTTAATGTGAGCCAGCTCATTTTGGGTTTCATATATTTTGCTTTTTCAGTGTCAAGGTGAATTTTCTTCTGTTGTGGCTAATTAAGAAGGGGATTAATGAATAAGCGGCTTAACCGAACTTGTTTTGTACGTTTCGCATGAACAATGAAGGATATACTCACGGATATCTTGTAAAATAATTTTATATACTTTTTATATTATATATTTAATTGAGAAAATCTAAATTTTGAAAATAGCTTAGAGAAGAACCCATAAAGCTTGAGCAATTAACTCAAAACATTGTTCTATGCATAATTTAGCTCGGTATCTTAATTAATTGGCATGTTAAGAGTTAGCAGCAGGCTTTAATTAACAGACTAATCTTTAAAATAATTGATTATATATAGGTAATTAACTTGGAAAACTTTAAATCAGCACCTATATATTTAACACAAGAATATGTTATTGTATAAGTTGAAAACTATTCCTTCCAGGCCAGACCTCTAGCGCTGATAACTAGCTTACAGTGAAAAAAAAAAAAAAAAGGTGAAAATTCAATAATCTCTTAAAAATTTGTACATCTTTCTAATTATATTTTTATTAAATATTTTATATATGTACCTTAGTAATAGTACTTGAAATTCTAGTGCATCCTTTTTTTTAAAAAAAGAGTAATATAAAAGGAGTAATAATATATATAGTTAAAAAAATAATTATAAAAAAGCACCAAATGTTTTATATTTTGAATTAAATAGACTTTTAGAAGATATATTATATTTTGGTAAAGTGTGAGGGAGTATAACACAGATCAAAGCACAATTATCTGCATATAGACTGCTTAAAATTAATATACCACGCCACATCATGGAAAAGGCAGAATCTGTATGCCAGTCTAGTTAATTAATAATTAAAATTAACTAAGAAACTTCTCTAAAAGTAATATTATATTATGCTAGAAGATTAGTGCATGTAAGGTTCATAGACACACTGTTTAAAGAGACTTATAGAATTACTTAGCTTATGTGAGACGCTCATAAACATAGTTAATTAGAAGCATATATACTTAGTTTTATTGGGACTTAACTATTTACGGATGATGTTATTTATACAACAAAAGATATGGGGAGGACTCTTGTTAGTGCAAACCAGGAAGGAGTTCACTCTCGAATTATATTGCGGGAGAATGGACAGTGGACAGAAGCTGCTTAATGGATATATAATGATGAAGGAGCCGCTAAGTCTGATTATGACCTTTTCATCACTGTCATTCACAATCCCATTTGTGGATCAGACATGAATAACAGGCTCTCTACGGCACATTTGGTGCCAAATTGTGTGCTTTGTGATGATGATACATGTCCAGAATCTGGCACCTCCTACATGGCCCCGCCATTAGGATCGTCGCCAAATATTTTATTGGAATAATAATTAACATAAACATATAACAGTAAAAATTAAAATTTGACGGAGGGGAGTAAGCATAGTTGCTAACCAAATAGTCAAAGTTACATCAAGAGATGATATTTCCAGTCCCATCCGAATTCCAAACAGGAAAAATTCTCACATCCGAACCAGACTTTTTCATAATGAATCTATAAGCTTGTTTAGTTTCTGTTTTTTTAAATAGTTTTTTATTTTTAAAAAACAAACAAATTAAAAAGTTTGTTTGCATGAGTATTTCGAATCTAATCATTTTCAAAACTGTTCTCATTTAACAAAAAAAATTAAATCTGTTTTTAATTTATTTTTCTTATTATCAAATTACATTACATTTAATTATTAAAAACTATAATTATCTTAACTAATAATTATCATAAGACACGATCATTAACCATCGGTGACCATCACTATTGACCAATTTTTTACTTGTAAAACAGTTTTTAAATTAACATAACCAAAAAAAATTCTTTTCTTGTTTTGAAAAATAATTTTAAAAATTATGTTGTAAAATAATTTTTAAAAATAAAAAATGAGAACAGGAACCAAATAAACCTTATATATGTATGTATGTATATGTATAATTTATATAGGTAACTGATGGGCAAATGTTTTTTTCCCTTCAACCCTATGGAATGAATTTCTAGTGTCATCATTATTTTGCTACATGCATCTTGAAACTTGAATTATTAGAAATTTATAAGAGCATCGTCTTGATGTAATAAACAAAATAAGATGTACGGCACTTTTAATTATTTCACATATCTTTTAAAAAAGTTTATTTTTTATATAATAAAAAATAAAACATACTTTTATTTTTACATTTAACTATAAATAATTATATAATTATATTAAATACCTTTATACTGATTTTCTTATAAAAAGACAATTTTTTCAAACTATTAAAAAGTCCATATAAATAAAAGGCCTAATCAAAAACATTAATTGGACCGAACTGCAACCAAGACACAACATAACAGAAATATTAAAAGCACACTAATTAAAAAAGAGTAAAATTAAAAAAAATAATTTAATTATTATAAAATATCCTGTATTTTGAATAAAACTTATTTTTTAAGGAAGTCAAAAAAAGGACCGAGAAATATATCTGAAACTAATGTGCATTAAATTCATCCGTACCTGATCCCAATATTCAACATTCACACACCCAAACATTTGTCTCTCTCTCTCTCTCTCTCTCTCTCTTTATTTTCCACCTAGTATTTTGAAGAGTGTAAGTATTTTAGATTCATTTTCCGCTCATCTCATTCTAAAGGCTTTTAATGTGTCAGTTTTACAAGTACCATTAACAAGACACATTTTGTATGTTCAACTGTGCAACTACATGTCATAGGGGTTGAACACGAGACTCTAAATTAAGCTACCTAAATTCCTAATCATTTAAACAAGTGCCCGTTGGTTGGCTCATTGTCTTCATGTTTGTTAAGCTGTGTACCATGTTTTTTTTTTTTTTCTTGGGATAGTAACAAGGGATTCAAATCCTGAAGTTGGGATTGATAAATGATAAATTCTTGTGAAGTTTTTCCTTTTAAGAGGGAGAGGGAACATTTTTTATTTTATAAAAAATAATAATAATAAATATAAAAAAATTAACCTAAATTTACCAATCTCAACTTTAGAGGTCTTAAATCATTACTAGTAATTAGTATTCACTCACTCACGTGCGGGAATACACTCGGGGGCACTGGGCTCATTCACGAGAGGCCCAAAATCCCATCAATGATATTGGATATGAATACATTTGTGAGCTTCATCAGGGCTAGTCTAATCAATTATAGTACTCGTGAATGATCAATCTCTCTCTCTCTCTCTCTCTCTCTCTCTCTCTCTCCCCTACATATATATATATATATATATATATATATATATTTATTTATATTTATTAGCCTGGATCTACAATATCTATTCACAGAGGCATTTTTTTCTTTGAATTAAAGGCCATGGGAAAACCTTACTATTTGACAGAATGAGTTATGTTGGTACATCTTCCGCGGGTCTAAGATTTGTAAAGGTTATCAAAAATTCACAATTCCTATGATTACTCAAGATGTCTCTCATAGTGCATTGCTTTTGGGTTGGGCTATATGTGAATCCTTTCTTGAAAATTCCACCTTTGTTGAAGTTATATGTAAATAGAATTTTCATGCCATTACGTCATCCACATCTTTCCACTCCATATCTTCGCTATTCACATCTAACTTTCTTCTCCCCCCCCCCACCCCAACCTTCATTTTTTCACTAAAATTAAAAAAGAAAAAAAAATACGTCACATACGATGATGTTGATATTAATGTTAATGCTCAAACGCACCATACTATTTAAAGACCTTTAAAACTAAAATTTATGAAACACCAACGCTATCATTTATACCTCCATATTCATTATTGATATTTCTTAAAATTCTGTTTATGTTTTCTAAAATTATATACATTCGAAACATTCTTGCACTGTTAATAATATTATATGATCTTTTATAAACAAGAGTAACTACTTTAGTCTTTCACAATAATTGCAATTTTTGAAGAATTTCAATGCCATTAATTTAGATCCCGTTTGGTTACCAGAATGAAATGAATTGAAAAGGTAAAGATAAAAATGAGATGATCAAAATAAATATTGAACCACCTTCGTAAAAGAAATAAATAATTTAATTTATAGAATTAGAAATTATGGTTCATTATTTTTTTTTGGAGGATGCAATTATTCTTACACTTTTAGTATATATTAATAAATTTTATAATATTTACCATAAAGAGGGAGGGTGACTTAGTTCATTTTTGTATTGATTATTTTAATTAATTACATTATATTCATATCTAGTAACCAAATGAAATTTTACTCTTATTAGTCCCTGGTGGTCATATTCGTTAGTCCTTATTTTTTGGGGTCAATATTTGTTGATGACTTTTTTTCCCCCTTGATTGGCTTTGAGTTTCACTAAATGGAACAAGTTCACATTATATGGAAGTGCTTAGTTGAGTGGGGTTCATGGTTCAAAAAGCCAATTTATATCTTCCACTCGGAATCGTGTTGGGGTTAGGTTGCTTGCGCATGACTTCATTTCATTTTCATTTTCATTTTCTTAAATGTGCTTCCACACATTTTTAATTACATTCTTGTTTCCGTGCAAATCAATCATCAACTAACATTCACTATTCTCTTGCCTTTTCAGAATTTTCCGCCGGGCTATATATATATATAGGGGAAGAGCTAAGACCCATAAGTGAGGGGTGCAAAATCTCACAATTCAAGGATATGGGTGCAAAATAATAAATCTTAAAGGATGAATGGTTTAAAATTTTAAAGATATGATTGCAAAATACTAAAAGCTATATTTACTTTGTTAAAAAATGTAAATCATTTTTAATTAAATATTATCTTTTAATAAAATAATTACTTATTTTTAAATTAATTTTATCTTTTTATATCCACTTCTATTTAATAGGATATTTTATCTTAAAATAAATATAAAGTGTTTATTTAATATGGATACTTTAAAAAAAAAAGCAATGATTACTTAAAAAATTAAAAATATTTTATATTTTTAAATATTTAATCTTTTAAAAAAATAATTTATATTTTTTAATGAAGGAGTATACCAAATTTATATATATATATTTTTTAATGAGGGAGTGCATTAGCCCCTTCCGTGGTTCCGCCGCCCCTTATACAGACAAACTCGTAAACATGTTAACATAAGTAACTTGATAAACTTGCCATACGCTAACAGTACAGACCAAAACTCCTTTCACTGTTTAAACTTTTTTCACTTTCCCAGGCATCAATTAACTAGAGTTATTGCCAAAGATTTTGGGTCTAAAGTCCAGATTGTCGATCCAAATTCACCTCCCGAACCTAACAACCTGGTCTAGTCTAATACATGCATAATCGGGACATTATACGGCATCAGTCTAATATGAGTTGCTCAAGCACCCAAGTTCTTGGTGGTGAGTTAGTACTGTGACAAATTAATGCCCGAGCTCCGAGACTAATACTCTCTAATAATCCCACCACTAATTAATAACAATGAGAAAATGCGAACCTCTCGAGCAATTCAATTCAGTATAAAACCATACAAGCAAGTTCGATTCCCCACATATCTTCAATACAAAAGATGGGAACAGACATACAATTTCCCTATTACACAATGAGCATCTTCTTCACAACTGTTCTGTTATGTTTCCTCACAGTAAACCCTGAAATCATTCTTGAATCTCCATCGACAAGTCCACCTTCATCATCATTATCTCCATTTGTCCCTGAAATCTTCAACTTCATAGACCAAAGAATCGCCTTGGTTTTCCCAATCATCCAAACCTTCAAGAACACGATCACCTCGGATCCATTAGGTGTGACCAAAACCTGGGTTGGTCCCAACATTTGCAACTACACAGGCTTCTACTGTGACAACCCTCCCGACAACCTCACCGCCATCACCGTCGCCTCCATCGACTTCAATGAGTTCCGGCTGGTTGCCCCGAGCCTTGAGGGGTTCATCGATAAGCTGCCGGACTTGGCTCTGTTCCATGCCAACTCCAACAACTTCTCAGGGACAATACCGCCGACAATATCGGAGTTGAGGTTTCTGTACGAGCTTGATGTGAGTAATAACTTGCTTTCCGGGACGTTCCCTGTGGCGGTTCTGGGCTTGCCCAACCTGTCGTTCTTGGATATTAGGTTCAATTTCTTCTCCGGCAATGTTCCGCCGGAGATTTTCATGCAGAGCCTGGACGTGGTTTTCCTCAACGACAATAACTTCATGCAGAGGCTTCCCGTTGACTTGGGAGACACGACGGTGTTGTATCTCACTTTGGCTAATAACAAGTTCACCGGACCCATTCCCCGTAGCATCGGAAGAGCCTCGGAGACTTTGCTGGAGATCTTGTTCCTCAACAACCAGTTAACAGGTATCTTATATATTTACATTTTCGGTTTAAAATGGCCATCAGGTTAGTTAAATCTTTTCATTAAATAATGCTCGTGACAAAGTGCAGGTTGTCTTCCCTACGAAATAGGGTTTTTGACAAAGCTGAGACTTCTGGACGCCGGAAACAACCACTTGACAGGACCGTTGCCGTGCTCGCTGGGGTGCTTGGAGGCAGTGGAGCAATTGAACCTGGCCGGAAACTTGCTGTACGGGCAGATTCCGGAGGTGGTGTGCGCACTGGGGAATCTGGTGAACCTTTCCTTATCGGATAATTACTTCGCAAGAGTAGGACCACTGTGCAGGAAGCTGATAAAAAGAGGAGTTCTTGACGTGAGGAAGAACTGTATTTTCGGATATGGGGTTTCAGATCAGAGACCCACAGAAGAGTGCTTTCGATTCTACATGCACCCAAGGTCTTGTTTCAATCCCGCGTCGTTTAAATTCATACCTTGTAAGGTATCTCCATGGGGGCATCTTCCTAGAGTTGGTCGCACGCCTAACAGGCATTTACTATCCTACTCTGCTCTTTCCAGAGCCAGAATTGTGTAATATATTACGTTGTTCAAAATTCAAATAATAAGTATTTTTTTTTTATACAACTGAAAATAATAAGTATTTTTTTTGTTAGATATAAAGTGTTTGAATTCCAATCCCTATTATAAGACTTACTGTTATTGCTATTGTCTGTGAAGAAATTCTTAGATAGATGAAATGTGTGATGCCATTTGTGTCTTTTTCAATAAAAATAACATTTAAATGATATTATATATAAATTAATTCTAATATTAATGATAGTAAAAAGAGAAAAAATAAAAAATTAAATATGCATCTCATTATTGAAATAAAATTAATTAAAATAATGTCACATGATATTTTATTTAGATGAGTTGAAGTATTTTAATTAAATAAATTATAAATATTATTATGCCCCCAATCTACCTAAAAATTCTTATTGTTTGTATATCAATATTAGATATAAAATATATTCATGACAAGTTGTATATTTAGGATGTAAATTAGAATTAGATGATTTCATAAATTCTTTTGGCGAAATTTTTCCCCCATAAAGTTCATGTATCAGAAGCCATGACTAATAACTACATATTATTGTTGGATTGAATAAATAGTTAAATAAATCATGGCAATTTGTTTTTCTATTATTAATGAAATAAAAAGACCAGTTTATCCTTGGAGAGGCTTGAAAGTTGAAACTGCTAGCCACTAGCAGATAAGTTAACATCAATAGACTCATAAACATAATCACTTGACTTGGATTTAGGTCTATGCAGGATGCCCATAAGCCTGAAATGCCCTGCCCGACCCGAGTCCTAAAAAAATTGCCCAATACTGTTTGGGCATGGTGGGGCTGAGTCCGATCTTTGAGTTTGGCAGGATTTAGGGTTGGGGTATCCAACCAATTGATCTTATCCGGCCCGAGATATAATATATTTTTTTATAAAAATAATAATATAGGATGTAATTTGTTAACTTGATGGGGACATAAATGGTAGTTCTTTTTTCTTTTCTTGAGGTGCATTGAAATCAAGTTTGTAAACCTTAGGTTGAATATTTCTATATTCCTTAGAATTTGAAACTAGATGACACTTGTGACTTGCATGAAAAATTCCTTCCATATTTGCTTCGCCATTAAGTTTTTTGATGACACCATAATATTTTTACTAGTGATATTTAACAATCTGTTACTTTTAAAATAAGAGCTTGAAGTGATTTATTGATGGAAATAATTAATCTACTACAGTATATTTCAGATTTGTATGGATGGTTCTGATTCTTTGTTTCAGTAAGATAAGGCTGAAGACCCTGCCCAAGGTGCCTGATCCCCACCCGACCCTGCCTGCCCGGCCACTCCATAGACGGTCATCTTTTAGGTAGGGTCGAGCTTTGGGCATATTTTTTTTTGCCCGAAGACATTTAGGATAGGACATCAGGTTAATGGGCTGCCTTACTCGATTCTGCCCATGTACAGTCCTACTTGGATTCCTAAATTATAAAGTAGATTCTATGCATTCGAATAGTTATAATTCACTGTTTAAGTCTTGTAATGTTAGTTTTCTTCTCCAATTTTGCCCTTAAATTTAAGCGATTTTTTTTGTTTAAAAAATAAATGATTCTAGGTTGGGGGAATGAATGATGCCCTTTGAGGGATGAAATTTGGGTGGGTTGGCGGCAGGATCCTCCCCTGCCGTTTCCACCTCCTCCTCATTATCATTATTATTATTTGAAACTAAAATTTACAGGTGAAAAAATTGATATCTTGAACAAGTCTTGTGCTGTAGCCATGTAAACGTGGAATGACATGAAAAGTCAACTAATATGGAAGTGCTTATACATAAGCATATTATGAATCGGCAATCTGAATTAGTGGCCGTGGAATGGGCAAAGGTTGTTGGAGTTAGAAAGGGGATCGCAATTCACAAATTCATAATCCAGAACCCACATGCTGTCTTGTGTGCTCCTTTTATAAAGAAAGCTTCCACCATCTTATCATTTCTATTTACAAATCTTCCTTCATCCATATGAATTAGAATTACATAAATCCTACGTTTGATTTTCGTCATCCTTCCATTATTTTCCTTCTCTTGAGTGGGGTCGATCTTGTTTTGTTTTTGCTCTGTCGTTTTGCGTTGGGTACGCCTTCTTGTTTCGTGTTTCGAACTTATGATTGCAATGTAGGAGATGTTGGTCATGCCAACCACTTATTTGGGCCTTCAATTGTTCGAGTAAATTGAATGCCAATATGAACATGGGCTCAATCGATTGCACCCAAACCTTGCTCAATAAGCAGTCCCTCGTTCCACGTACTCATTTTGAGGCGTTTCCATTTTTTTTATTGTTTAATATTTCCAACCTATATGCACTCATTTTGAGGTCTCTGACTCGTTGCAGTGCCTTTACATACACGTGCTTGAGCTCTTTTCATTTTTTTTTTTCCATTTTTTTTCCATTTCCTCCTGTCCTCGCCACTCATTAATTTTATTATTTAAAAAAATTATTTAATAAAATAATTTGAATGATGAAATTGAAAAATGAAGAAAAAAAAAGTGAAGAGACTTCTCTTCCTATATGTAATGCATCGTACTTCTGTTTAAATATAATATTATATCTTTACATTTCACTCATATTTTGTGGTAGATTCTTATTTTTTTTATTATTTTGGATCTTTACATTTTTATTTTTTTGATGTTAGAATATTAAAAAATAAAATAAAAATATAGGATTTAAAATACTTAAAAAAGTATAAAAACTTATATCAAAATTTAAATAAAGTGTAGAGATTTAAAATTATATTTCTTTTCTTTTGACCACCCTCAAATGTGCTGTATTTGAATGAAAAAAAATAAAATTTATTTTTACTCTTAAAGTACATTCTAAAAAACACTGTGTTTTAAATTTAATTTTGGTATGTTCTTATCCCTTTTTTATATATTAAAAAAGTTTATATGAGTTGAGTTTTGAAGATTTATTAAAGTCAAGTAGGGTGTGCAAAAAAAAAAAGAGCCCAAAACTAAATTTTTTAGTCCAACTCAATTCGAGAAAATCAACCCGAAAGAAAGGAAGATTGAACTAATCGAGTCAAACTATGCCTTCGAGTTAGCCTGGATTAGAAACTGACGTTAGGGACCAATTTGCTTGGCCTGGTCTAGATGATTATTTTTCTAATATTAGATAATAAATACCTATATTATTTACAAAACAAAAAAGAATACACTCAAACATTATGGCCCAATCACTCCAATCTCTGGATGCTTCCTCATCTTCCTTTTTCAACCTGGCCACTACTCTCCTCTTCTTGTCTTCAAACATCGATTGTTCGGTGACTACTAAACTCCATCATCATTCAAGCTTTGGCCGTGTTGCTTCTTTCCTCTCTCCACTTCAGCATCAATGCGTCGTTGCTACCCTCCGTCGTTGCTACACTTTATCAACCATTCCCATGTTTCTCCTCCTCCTCCATCACGTCTTGCTCGCCATTAGCATTTGAGGGCTGTGTCTTTGGCGTTGTTCTCCTTTCCCTAAATCTGCGTCTTCTCAAAATGTTATCTTTAATTTATTTAGGTGGTGGATCTATTTTTTTTCTTTCTCTCGCTCTAGAGTAGAGCTTCTCATTATTTTATTTTTCTTTCAATTCATGGTTCTAATTTGATTTTTTGGATGAGAGGGTCTTGTTTTTGTCCCTAAGTTATGGGCTATGTTAATCTGGTTATAGATATTTGATTTCAATTGAAAGGATAGAGAAGGAGGAAGAATGAAGAAGGATAAAGTGGCAATATTGGTGGTGATATGTTGCGATGATAACAGGAAGTGGCAGGGAGGACTTCAAAGTTGGGATGAGTTGTAGGGGAGAGAAAGGGAAAAAATTAAAAAAAGCCTAGCACACTAGTCTAATAGCCCGATAGACCAAATCTAGCCTGATGGTCAAACTTGTGATTGGACTTGGTCTTGAGTTTAATTAAATTGGACTAGACCTTCCATTATAAAATTTTAACTCGAGACATTTTTAAACTAAACTTTGGGTTAACGCTCAACCCAATCTTTATGTAACCTTAAGTCAAAACATGTCTTTAGACTCTTTTAAAAAAATACTTATAGATTATTTATTAATAAAGTCCTTACTTTAATAATGGGATTTAATCTTATGACCTTGTAAGTTATAAGTCAAATCTTTACCAACCTTTTGACTAAAAATAATGCTTAACTTGGTGTTGATTGACGTCAAGTGAGATAAGTGTGTTCTATAAATTCACATAGGTGGCAATCTAGTCATGGAAATTTGAAAAAATTTTGCCACCCATCATGCTATATAGAAGAGGGATATATTCTGATGATGAGAGAAGGGCAGAGAGATTGATGATGATGAAGGCGATTAGAATGAAAGTGATGCTCTATTTCAAAAGCTTTTGCTTGCACACGATGCATCCTAAATTTGCATACCCTTTTTCTTCCACACCAACGAAGTCCTAATCCCCTCAAGAGAAGCCTTTGGGATACAATGTTGTCATTAGAGCTGTCACAAGCTAGCTGCAAACAAGCTCACACGGGCTAGCACATCAGCGAGTCGGGTTAGGCCAGCTCACCAAGATAAATGAGCTAAGAAAACTCAATCCAACCCGTACATTGATAGGCTAGCGAGCTCGAGGGCCAGCCCGCAAAATATGATTTTATTTTTTAAAATTATTTAAAAATTATAATCAACACATCATATATATATATATAATGATTTTTATCATATATTTTTTAAAATAAGATTTGAATATAAATGTATATTATTTGTATCAATGAATTTATATTTGTAATTTCAATCAATAGATCTTATGAGATTAACAAAAAATATATATTCAAAATATTTTTATAAAAACTAATAAATAATTAATTTACAAACTATAATAAAAATTTCATTTGCAAATTATAAGAAAGATTTACATTATTTTTAAATATAAAGAATATAATTGGGACTCATAAATTATACAACAACAACAACAACAAGCCTTTATCCTACTTGGTGGGGTCGGCTATATGGATTGCAAGACGCCATTGTGCTCTATCATTTATCAAGCTTTTAAGAATATTATTAATTAAGAGATCGCATTCCATAACTTTCAAGAGTGTTCTCTTAGGCCTTCCTTTACCTCTCTTAATCGGACTCAAAGTTATATGTTCCACTCTTCTCACTGGTACCTCCTTTTGTTTCTTTGTACATGCCTAAACCATCTCAACCGATTTTTATCATTTTTTCCTCAATAGGTGCCACCCTCACTTTTTCGCGTACGTGCTCATTTTGAATTTTATCTTTACGTGTATGTCCACACATCCATCGGAACATTTCATCTCTGCTACTCCAATTTTATACTCTTGTTGTCCCGTTAGAGCCCAACATTCACTACTATATAACATTTCCGGTCTGATATAGTGCGATAAAACTTTTCTTATAAATTTAAAAATATAATCATTATTATAAATTTATAAAAAGATATATTATGATTAAAAAATAAATTATTTTTTTAAAAAATAGGCTAACCTGCATGACAACTCGTTTAGCCTGTGAGTTAGCCTGTTTTAATCTGCCATTTTTGCGAATTGGACCAGCCTAATTTATTTTTAAAAATAAACTAATTTGTTTAACTTAACTTATTAAAATTTACAGGTTGAACAGACTAACTTTTGGATTCAATTTATTTTCCTATCTCTAGTTGCCATTGGAGGATGCGCTTAGGATCCTCAAGCAATTTCCACTCAACATTCCACGAATCATGGAGACACCTTCGGCTCAGGCACGTGCTGGATAAAAATTAAACTGACTTGATAGTCAATATATTTTTATTTAATTTTATATATATATATATACACATAACACTATTCCTTCAACCATGTAGACACCTATGGCCTTGGCACATAGAAAGTAAATTGATTTGATGGTTAATATATTTTTATTTAACTATACATACATACATCAAATTATTAATACTTTTTTGTTAAAAATTATAAAATATTTTTAATTAAATTTTATCTTAAATAAAATAATTCTTTATTTTTAAATTAATTATATACTTTTATATTTATTTTTATTAAATACCCTATAATAAATATAAAGACATTCATCAATAAGGACAATTTAAAAAAAAAACAAAGATTACATATTAAAAAATTAAAGATGTCTTATATTTTTTAATGGAGGAAGTATATTTGACACATTTAATTAATTTGAGAGTTAAATTGTGATTTGAAATTTAAAAAAAACTAATATGGTAATTTAAAAAATATAAACAATTAAATTGATAAAATTTTATACACAATAAAATATTAAATCGTTTAAAGAACTTAAACAATAAAATTGATATTTGTGACAAAATTTAAAATATTAAATATTTTATTATTAAAATATTGCTGCTTTTGCGTTGTCAGACATACTTTAAGTTTAAACAGGAATAGTACTCACATGGTATTATTGCGGCAGATGAAGAAAATTATTTTTAATCATATTTATATAACATTTAACTATTTTTTATGTTTATCTACTTTACTTTTTTGCCAAAATAAAATAATAAAAAAATTACTAAAAATATTTTTTTATTAAAGGATAGAGATGAAAATTTTTTAAGTTTTAAAACAAAGTTAATGATATTTAATGTTTTTTTTATCTTGGTAAATAAATTTAGTTTTTTTAATCATACCCATACTTTATTTATTATTTTTTTAAAAAATATTGCATTGAAATTTTGGTTATTATTGTTAAAATATTTATATGAGGTATTTAATGAGGATAAAATTTAAAAAATATAATTTTTTTAAAAAATTAATATTTTAACTAATATTTTTTTGAAATTTATAAATTAGCAGTGAATGCCTTATATATTTTGGTCAGCAAGAAGTTGTATGATATGGAGAATGTTGAAGGTACGAAGCACGTGGAGGGGAGCAATGGTTGCAGATACGGTCAACAAAGGCACGCAACCCAAACCGACCATTCACGTTATTTAGAAGACCAGATCTGTCAACGGCAGCAATTTGGCTCTTTGTCGGAACAATTCTGGGCACCTTCCATGATTTATCCTTCTCATTAGGTCTTGGAATATTTGGAGACCAACAAGTCTAGATTCTAGAAGGCTATGTGATCCATCCATCCTACGGAAATTGCAAGGAATAGTTTTATGAAGATTCGAATCCACATAATACATTATCTTCTTTGCATTATCTCACAAACAACACTTTAGACTCGTGGGACGGGGCTGGAATTTAAGAACAAGAGTGCAGAGATTAAAAGACACATATTACAAAATTCACATAAATATTAATAATTGTCCATTTGTTACTCTGTTTATAACAGAATTGTATTTGTGATACGTAAAAATGCTGCCCACAAATTAAATTGCATTATACGGCCGATGTTTTTTTTTTTGGAAAAAATGTGATTGCCGGGTTTAAGAATTGCTGTAACAGTTCAGTTGAAACATGCAAGAAAATTGCAAGCTGTAATTTTAAGATTTGATTGGTTGCGATTTTCATATTTTGTCCAGAGACTTGAGAGTTGAGACTTGGAGAAGGACAAACACAAACAAGCTTAGATTGAGGCATAGACTCTGCCTCCCTCTCTCTTCTCTTCGCCGTAAGTCACGCTTCCGTCTTCTTACCGATATTTCAACTTCTTATCCCTTCCCTCACTTTCTCTCTCACATCCTTTCTTTTTTATTTCCACTCTACCATTTAAGAAATTCTTGTGCGCACACGCACCGTGTTGTTCACGCTCCACTAATTTTAATTCAATAAAATCTTATATGTTATTTTTTTTAATAGCTTCATTTTTTGAATAAAATACCTATTTAATTAATGCCTTATATTTTTTTTCTACTATCATTAATAATAAAATTTACTTTATATTTACAATGTTTTTATTGGATGGATGGAGTATATATCACTCGGTGCTCTGTTAAATGTTTTAATTAGAAGATAACTGTATTTTAATTATTATTGTTGTTGATGTGGTTGTTGTTGTTTTTGCTAAGAAAGAGAGAGACATTATATGTTAATTCACTTTAATCCTTTATTATGGTAACTGTAAAATTCTACCTCCGCGACAGCCGTTCTTCGGTTTCTTTTCTTTTCTTTGCTAAGAAAACAGAGGGCCAAAAAATAAGAGTACGATTTGAATATTGATAGTACTATTTTGTTAATAAATGATAAGAAACAGAGACAAAGGAGTTCATACTTCATACTTCAGGGTGTATATTTAATTCTTTCACGCGTTCCTTCACTCCAGATTCCGCAAAGTTTCTCGGAAAACAGAGTGAGTCACAGGGATGTCAGAAAATGCACCTGATAAGATAAACCCTCAGTAACGCAGAAAAACACCTAAAGTTCCAAAGTTTGATTCTTCCTTCATTGATCTAATTTATCACTTTTAATCACACTTCTTGCTATTACCTTCATAAGAAAGTAAAGGCCAAAGAAAAAAGTAATTTTTGAAGGTTCCAATACTTCAGACTTGGTTTTTGGCCAAAAAAAAAAAAGTCCAGACTTGATTTTTGATTATCCGTCTTCTATGATAATGCGGATCTCGGATTCGAACAAAATTCTGAAATTGCTTCACTCTCAGTTTCACTTGTAACCACGAAATGCCCTAACGAATCCACATTCTCCACCAAATTCTCCTGGCAGAGAAACTCGTCGCTGAAAATCCTCTCCACCTCTCTGTTCAAATCATGCACGAAAACATGAGTGTTCCTCTTTCCATTGCCGGCGTTCTTGCTCCGAGCAAGCACCGCCGCAGTGAAAATCGCAGACATCCTCCCTGGCGCCGTCGGGGAGTACCCTCGCGGGCCGTCCAGCAATATCACATCCCAAGGGATTTCGTATAAATGATTCGGCAAATCGTTGATTCCGAGCTTGCATTCCGAGAACAAGAGATTCTGAACCGGCCTACAATCGCTCTTGAACTCCGTTCTGGCCTGCATTAGCAGCTTCGCATGCTCGCGCATCTCGGTGGTGAACTGAACGTCGTAGGCTTCCACTCCGGGATTGGACTTCTCAAACTCGGCGATCCTATATTCATTCTCGTCGAGCAACACGGTGCGGCCGTGGTGGTTGAGAGCGAACCAGAGGAGGGAGTCGTGGTTGAGACCGAAGACAAGGAAATTGGGATTAGGGATCCGAAGCAGAGTATCTGCGACGGCGGAGAGCTCGGCGGTGGACATTGGATGAGCTTCAGTGGTGACATTGGTGGAAGATGCGCCGGCGTAGTGAATAAGAGCTTTGATTACGGCGGCTGGGAGTGGCGGCACGGAGGCGGCGGCGGATGAGACGGTGGTTGTAGCGGCGGCGGCTGCGGCGATGAGGATGGTGAGGGTGTAGAGTAAGGCAAAGAATGTGAGGAAGAAGAGAAGGCATAAGCGATATTTGCTGTGGGCAGAAGTGTACTTGTGAATGGAAGAATGAAGAAGAATGAGTTTGGTGTTTTTGTTAGTGATTTTCATGTTGGATTCTGGGGATTTTGGTTTGACTTCTCTGCTGTTTCTGATGCGAGAGAGAACACTCATGAGACAAAGAGAGAGATTGACAGCGAAGAATCTGGGAACTGAAAACTGCTGTTAGAACTTAGGGTGAAAAGTTATTAATAATGGCATAAAAAGGGAAAATACGTATCCTTAGCATTTAATTTTTGTATTCATTTTCTTATTTTAAAAGAAATTTTAATTTCACCATGGGCATGTATTCCATGAAGATCACTCCATGCAATA
Organism: Prosopis cineraria; assembly: GCF_029017545.1. Lineage (NCBI taxonomy): Eukaryota > Viridiplantae > Streptophyta > Magnoliopsida > Fabales > Fabaceae > Prosopis > Prosopis cineraria. The sequence goes on along the minus strand of NW_026555345.1, from coordinate 3,354,435 downwards.
ATTATCAATAAATGGCCAGCCCTATGCTTTCCCACAGTTTGTAAGTGATCTTATATACTCGCGTGAAAGTTGTATTTTGTGATTTAAAATTTGTTTTCAGAAAATTCACTTTCCCTGTTAATTTCATGCGATTTGTTTGATGGTTTTTGTATAATTTTTAATTAATTTATTCGTAAAATTTTATATCCCAAGCTTAGTGAAAAATAAGCGCACCAACGTTTTGATACAATAAAAAATTGTATATTTGAAAGTATAATTTATTTATGCTTTGAACCTGGCATGAAACGACCTTTGAACACTATAATTTAATACAAGTTTTGATTCTGCCAGAAGTAAACTGAAAGAAGTTGGTGTTGATTCACAAAACAAGGGAGGCATAACATGACAAAAATGTTGGAGCCAGGGAGTGTCACATGGAGCAGGGGGCTAAAATATGGCCTAATATTCAGTTGAAATTGATCTAGTAAAGAAAAATGAGTTTTCAAAAGTACAGAATATGAAATATGTCACAATATTCATTATTCTTTAGGTGTCTGTTTTTTTTTTTTTTCATTAAGGTATTCATATTCTCAATATCAAGATTAATATTCATGAGTATCAAATAAAATCTAAAGGATTGAGGCGGGATATGACTTATGAGAAAACCAGATGTAGAACTCAAAAAGCGGGTTAGCTAGCGTGGCCATTTCTTTTTACACGTGTGTGTTTTGTGTTCCTTTTGCTTTTTCGCAGGTGAAGCAAGTGGTGGCAGAGATGGCACATCATTCTATTATAAATATAAAGGATTAAAGTATAAATATATTCTTAATATTTTTAGTCAGGTACACTCTAAATTTTAAAATATTTTTTTGCACAATTTCACTTCCAACCAATTTTTAAAATGGTGCAATATTATTTCACTATTAGGTTTGACTTGGTTGATTATTAATTTGACTATCAATCCCAATTTTAACAAACCATATGGCATATTTTTTAAAATTAAAAAAAAAGAACCCAGTGCCCAGTCTCTTCTTCTTCATTCTTCTCCCTTTTTCTTTCTTTGATCAAATCCCCTTTCAATTTTAAGGAGAGCTTCATCTTCGTTACCTTTCTCCTTCCTTGTCTTCTTCGATTGATCCCCTCTCATCTTGGCTAAAACTTCCTTCCTATCAAATCATTGGTGAACTTGTTAGTGGACGTCGAATCATTGAGGTTGATCACAAAACACACAGTCTGATCCTTGAAGCTCTCCCTTGATCCCTTCAATTCTTTCTTGTTTTGTCCAAGAACAAGAAAGCAAGCGGGTTGAACTAGAAGCAACATTGTTGATTTCTAGAAGCAGCATTGCGAGTCTTCCTTCTATCTCTTCCTCTCCGCCTTCATCATCTCCCAAATCTCAAGCCTAGGAAACCTTCGACCTTCTCTGTGGAAAACCAAAACCTAAATGACGTCTTTACTCAGTATCTCTTCGCTTAAGTTATCTAGATTTGTTGGTCCAAATCACAAGGTTGTCGATAATTCAAATATTTCACCTTTAATTCTAGGTACTTTATGAGACCGACGATGGCACCTTCTATTATGGGTTTGTTGAATCTAAGCCTAGTTCATGTGTGCATTTTGGCTCTTAAATCTGTTCATAGTTTGAAGATTGTATTTGCGCTTATGGGTCACAAATTTAGAGCAAAAGAACTTGAGGGAAGTAATATTTAAAAAATGTTTATCTTTGGGTTTCATTTCTTCTATTTTTTAGACAATTGATTTGGGCTGAAGGTTTTCCCCCTAGTTTAAAATTTATCTTAGTTGATTTGTGCTTTACTAAGATCGATTTGAATGCTTGTAACATCCTAAAATTTAACTCCTGATTAATTCAATTAATAATGGTAACTAAGTAAATTTAAGTGGAATTAAGTTAGTGGATAGTTAAAGAAAGCTAATGGACCTATTGGGTTATGGTTGCAGCCTTTAGATCAAGTTTAAAGTAGAGTTAGGCCACATGGACCCTGACATAAGGAGGAAACAAAAGTTTTCTCTCCTTGTATCATCTGCTGTAGCGCGGGCTATTAGGGCTTAGTGGTTAGAGCTTATTGGAGTGATTCGAGCTTGTTTACACTAAGATAAGCCCCCACTAGCCTCTCCTCTTTCTCTCTACAACGTTTTTAAGCTAGTGTTTGCCTTAGGAGAATAATTTTTGGACCTATGGTACTGTAGGTTTGAATCCATTGACTTAAATAGAGGAATTGTTTGAGTTATCTAAGTCTAAGTTTAATTTTTTTTTTTTGCGTCATTGAGTTTGGACTTGTAATGTTCGTCTTAATATTATCAAGATACAATATACGTACACACGATATCATTGTGATAACCAGGATTAATTAATTCTTTATATGAAGTTATCATAACATAAAAGTTTAAAAATCATTTTAAAACATTTGAGATTATAAGAAACCCTTTTTCAAAAAATTTTAAGTTCAAACAATAGTTTAAAACAAGTTAAAAGATATAGCAAAAGCATTAAAACATAAATTAAGCCATACAACGATCAAAAGAGGGCATTTTGGGCACTTTCCAAATTGCTCCAAGCAAATGACACAAAGAGATCAATTCCCTTATTGTGTAATGCACCATGACGCATCCCTACTGTTATGATAGTACTTTGGGACTAACTTTTGAAGTGCACATTTTTGCCATCTGACGTTTTAATTTGAGCGATTCAAGTATTCATACATATTTCTCTAAGCCACTTAGTTATTGACACTAGTCTTACAACCAAACACTTTACCATTTAAAAGTTAAATACCCAAACACAAGATTGCCCTTTTTTCTTTAAAAACACACACAAGGGTGTCTAGACCAACCAACCAAGTGCCAATGAACCTAGAACCACTTAAACCAACTCAATTGAACCACAATATACCTAATTGAACAATTATTCAACACATGCACAATCCAAACATAAGTTGGCCGTAAAAACCCCCATTGCACAATAATTTAAGGGGTAACTATACATCATATTTTATAATTTCTTGGTCATCCAAACACATACAACTACCATTAATGTTACCACTTGTATTAGTATCTTAACCTTTAATAGTCATTTCATTAAATTTTTATCATTCTAGGTCAAGATACCAAAACTATATATTCTCAGACAAGTGATACCTAAATCAATATATACTACTACGTTGGCATATTGATATAAACAATTCATTACAAAATACCAAAAGAGAGGGGAAAAGCTATTCAAACTTAAGCTCATCAAATCCCGACATAATCTTCCTTCCCTTTGCCCTTATTAGAACCTTCATCTGTAAAATATAATCACAAGGTGAGTTGAGAACTCAATAACGAAATAATCTAATATAACTACTTATGTGTAAGAATAGTATATGAGTATGTGAAGTGACAATAAAATATGTATTTTAGTTTAGACATGGTTTTATAATTATGACGAATGACTAATCAACATACCACCTTATATCCTCTTTATTTTCTCTAAGTGAATCTGTGGACTGACAATTTAATAGAACCAAGTCTGTGTGATTGGATTGGTTCAAGCTCACCAATTACGCGAGGCAGCCTCGACCAAGGACACCTTCGTCTATTCTCAAACCATAGATTTCTTGTCTTAAACATTAGGAGTGTTATATGCTCAATCTATCTCAGTTAGTACTAGGACTTCCAAATAAAATAGAATCAAACATCAAAGCCTCCACGGTGATAGTATACTACATGGATTTCATACAATATCTCCTGACAATTAATTCTAAGGTAAACTTTCACCTTTTACAATGATCGTGCTCATATATTTCCATTCACATAGCCACACACATGTGAATTATTTTAGAACAATCATTACCATTACAAATCATACAATTTTGCAAGTACATGCACTTATAATCTTGGCATAAATCCCTTTCAAAGCGCCAAATATGTAAGCACATACATACTAACAGTATATTAGTTCAAAACAATGACATAGGAAGTTTTAACTAGAGTCGGTAATTCAGGTCAACCTAACTTATTCGGGTTGAGCTCAATACAAGTTGAACTTATTCGGATCGAGTTTAAAGTATCTTACTCCTTCTAAAAAGCCTATATAACTGAGCCCGGCCCTAACACATTTGGGCTTCGAACTTATTCGACCTTACTTGAATACCTAAAATTTTTTAAAAATATTTTTTCTTTATTTTTTGAACCAATCTTAATTTTTAAATAATTTTGTTAAGCATAAAATATTATTTTAAATTTAAAAACATAAAATAAAAAATAATAACCTATCAACTTTGTAGTTAAGTCTATTACTATTTTATTGTATTATATGTAATTTATTTATGAGTATTTCCTTTACTTATAATCTAATGTTTTAGTTATTTAAAAATTGCTCTCATCATGGTCATATGTAAATATTTTACATATTTTAATCATGATCAAGTTGATCTCAATTCAATCATGGTTAGATTACTAAGTTAAAATCACTATCCCGATTAGTTCAAAGTTTTTATTAATTTTTGGGTGAATTATACTTTTTATTTTTAAAAATATAAGAAAAATAGTCATCATTATTATTATATAAAATAAAATCAATTAATATGAGTAAAATGCTATATTTGGAATCATTTTTTATTTTAAATTTTTATATTATTTAACCCTTACATATAAGAGATTTTTATTCTAATTTATTCTTAATTTTTAACCAATTCTGGGGGGGATGATAATAAAATAATTATCCAAGAATATTATTCTATTTATTATATTTATTCAGTAGTAAAATCAAGAATTCATACATGCCTGGATTTTATTTTTAATTTTATTTTACTTTAAATTAATTATCTTATTTTATAAAAAATAAGAAATATTTTTTTGGATACACAAATGATGTATAGGACTCAAAAACTTTTTTAAAAAAATTGAGTCTTAAAATATAAAAATAAATATTAAAATATATTTTAAATGTGAGATATTTTATTGATTAAAAATATGAAAATATAAATATTTTTATTTTTTTAAAAAAATAGCTATAGTAATGCACTCAAATATATAGTATTTTGATATAAAATGACATAAAAATTTAAAAATTAATTAATATTTTTTTATATTATATATATATTTTTAAAAAAATTATTTGGATATTCAGGTCAAACTCAAACATCAAACTCGATTAGACTTGGCCTGAATTTTCTCAGCCCTATTTTGGCTTGCCCAATAAGGCCTAAACATTAAAAAATTATTATTTTTTTACAGCTTAGCCCTAAATATTTTGGGTTAACTCATCGAGTTTGGCTTAAATTATCGACTCTAGTTTTAACAATCCCCATAGCCATCCAAACACATAAACAATAAGTTTAAATTCTTCAATTATCTCAATCCTTTTGTCATAAAAAAGGTTACCAAGGCAAAAGCTACTCCACAACAGTCCACTTGCTCTACAAGTTTTGGTCAATATTTAATCTACAACCTTATCTTAAGGTATTGTTAGCTTAGAATGCCTTTAAATTACTCAAAAAATGAAGCCTTAGTAGACCAAGATTCCTCCTTTATTGTCCCTTCACATTTTCTTTCCTTTTCTTCCTCTGGTTTCTTGCATGTGCAAAAATGATAAAGAAAATTTTCGCACACCTACTGTGGCGAATGACACTTTCATTGCGACGGATGACACAATGAGCTCAAATTAAATTTTAAGCCTCACTTGATGTCTAGTCTACCTGAACTCCAATCTAGTCCTCTTTTAAAGCTGTCAATGACCCAATAACTTCATTAGTTGTTTGAAAACATTATCAATTCATTAGGTACTCAATTTTACTAATTACCCTTTTAAACACTAAAAATTAAAAATTGAAAATTGAAAATGTTCAGGACTCATAAATATGAAAAAAATGGCATCAAATGACAACAGCAAATGTTATCAACTAGTGCAATGTGCCACGACACAGGTGCATTGCACGGCGAGGAGTGTGCTACAGCCTACCTCTTGTTTTCCTGCAATGTTGTTTTGTTTTCAATGAAAAAGCAATGCTTTAATCTTACAAAAAAAAAAGCAATGCTTTAAATTTTTTTTGATATCACATGCTTTTGTATTTATATCTACTCTGATTTTAATTCATAAAATGATATTTGAGTACTCATTTAAATTTTGAAAACTTAAGATCCCAATTATGCAAATATTTAAAACTTGATAACCTTATTGGATTAATTTGAGGACTACCATGATATTTGGTATTAATGGTGGATTAGTAAGGGCAATCTTACAGGTGTCCAACTTTTTTGTGTAAAATAATTTTGGATTAAAATTTGTGTTATTAGCTAATTTGTTAAAAGATCTTTTTATAAACACTTAAATTGATTAGACGTCAAATTGAAAATTGGGATAAGTCTAAAGTTTGGCCCTTGTGTTATTAATTAATGCTATCAGTTTTGGTGATGCGTTACTGCACATGACACAAAAAAGAATAGGCTGCGACACCCTCTTCTATTATGCTTTTCTTGATATTTTAAACCTTTTTTCAAATTTTTTAAATACAATATGATATCTCATGCTTCTATGTATGTTTTTATTCAAATTTATAAATTTTACTTGTTTTTGAAAAGTCTAAGCTAATCAAACTTGTAATCCTAGTTTTTATCTTGTTTAGGTTTAAACAAAATTTGATAATTTGCTTAGGTTAATTCCACGATTGCCGTGGTGGTTTTGGCTATATGTTGAGATAACAAGGGTGATCTTACAATGCTTGTGGTTTGTGCTTTCTAAAATTTGTCATTCAAAATATAAGAATGGTTGCTAAAATTTTTCTTTTTTGATTTGCAATGGGTGTTGTTGTTTCTAAATCTCATAAACATGTTCAAGTGAGAGTTGCAAATTTTTTTAAGATGTGAATTGTAAAGCCGCAGAAATGTGGTGTTGTAATTGAACAATGAAATTTCTTCTCCGAGGATGATTTTGGGATGGGGAAGAAGAGATTTTTTGGTGATTGATGACTTGGAATTGATAAAAAAAAAAAGATGTGGATGTTGACTTTTCAAGCTAGATAAGAAAATAATGATCAAAATTATTAAGTTAACAATCAACTTAGTCAAACCATAACAGTAAGTGATATTGTACCATTTTAAAAAATATTGAGGCAAAATTGCACCAAAAGATACTTTAAAATGTGGGGTGCGTATAGCTGAAAATATTAAGTATATATTTGTACTTTAACTCTAAATATAAATTACATGTGCATATATATTTCCATCTTCCAATGTGACTTTTTCTTCAACAACATGAATGCATGGGATAGAGACATAGAGTATGAACTTAAAATTTCTAGTTCAGAAATGGATGTTCAAGTGTGCTTCAAACCATAATATTACTCTATACGAAATCGGAAATTTAGAATAAATTTAGAAGTGGGTTACAAAATATTGAAGATTTTTACATGACGTAATGACATATTTGTTTTTTTGTCACCACAGTGAGATTAATACAATAAAAATCTCCAGAGAAATGTCCACCCATGAAGTAATGGATGAAATAAGTAAGTTTCTCCTCATTTTTGTTGCTCTCCACTTTTTTCTGCTTTTCATTTAATTATTGCTATTATATAAAAAGAAATAATTATTTTTATTGACACGTGACATATAGTTGGAACTCAGAACTCAAAAATGTCTTACAATTCTTTAAAATTGAAATTGATGAATTTTTGTGACGAGAGAGAAGATTTCAGATTTTATGAAAAAAAATGAGCAAAAATATAAAAAAAAAATTCACCTAAATTCACCAACCTCAACTTTGAAAGATTTAAATCCTTTTGACAGCTTAATGTGCAGGAACTGGAGAAATGCTCGTCCTGTACAGGGATTAAAGAGTAAAAGAACAACATAATAAAAGAATAAACATTTACAAATTAAGATAACATTTGAATTTGAAATTTAGATTTAAAATCTTACATTTGAAATCTTATATTTAGAATTCATGTATTCAAGATTTTTTATTTGGATAGTTTTAAAAAAATAAATAAAGAAAAGAGATGAGTTAAAATTTAAAATTAAACAAATGAAAAAATAATAAATTTACTTATATTTTTTAATTGACGAGAGATTAGAAAAAATACGACCATCACATAATAAAAACAAGAAAAAAAATAAAAAGTTGGAAGTGGTTAGAAATTTTAAATGATTAGAATTTAAGAAGAATTTTAAATTACAAATGAAATGTAATCTATAAAATTTTATTTATCTAAACAAAAAATTTAATCCAAATTTAAATTTTTATTAATCTAAACACACCATAATATAATTAATCATTTTGCGTTGTGTGCTTCAAGCCACTTCGATAGAGCTGATACACGAGCCGCCGGAATGCCGGATGGCCTTGAAGAAACGCTTCTCAGAGATGAATTGGGCATCACTTATATCAATATGAGAGTCTTCAGTGTTTAAGTTTTTAGTTTTGGGCTTGGACCCCCGTTCTGTATACCATACAAAAAAAAAAAATTAATCATTTTGTTCTTATCTTTTTTCTTTTTTTCTTTCTTTCTATCTATTTATTGCTGGAATATCTGTTCAAGCCTAATATAGTGTCTGTTTGAAAATTTATTATGAGAATCGTTTTTTATTTTTCATAATAAAAAAATAAAAAAAAATTATTTGATAATGTATTTTTAAAAAGTATTTTAAAAAATAAAAAATATTATTTCGAAAAATAAAAAATAAAAACAACTTTTAAAAATACTGTGATTATTGTTCTGAAAAATAAAAATATTTTATTATTTTTTTATTCTGAAAATATATTTTATAAAATATCAATTCTTAAAATAATAAAATAAAAATAATTTTAAATAGTACCATAAATATTTACTTTGCTGGTGCAGTGGTCCAAAGGTGGGGCCATCCAAAGCGGAACCCATAAAGCAATTGAACGCTTGTACCACAATAATTTTAATGGTATTAATTATTCTTTAATAAAATAAAAATATTAACAAATAAAAATATCTAATTCTTGGATATTCCCCACTCACCCTCAATTTGTAATTTGTAATTGACAGAAAAATCAAAGCATTTTCCGACCCTCAATTCCGTTCTTTTAGCCTCAAAACACGATATAGTCATTTATTACAATAACTTAAACTATTTTTATGACAGAACAAAATTGGACCAAAGTTGAATCATTATTTAGCTAGAAATTAGAGTTGAATTTGAGACTGAAATAATTTTTAAAAATTTAGACAATTATAGACATAATATTAAAAAAAGCTTAAAAATTTTAAAAATTAAATCCTATTAAAAATTATCTTTATTTTTAAACAATTCATATATATAAAATATGATTTGAAATCATTTTTTATAAAAATATTGATAATTATAAATACAAATATAAATACTTTTAAATTTATTTATATTTAATTTAATCAAAATACACTTATCTTTAATAAATTATAAAATTATAATTTATAATTATATTATGTTATTTTATTAATATATTATAATTTTTTTATTTATTATATATATTTAATATTATTTTTATTTAATTATTGCAGAAGAATGATGAATCACTCATTTTTCTGGTTCAATGTCGATGCGATTTTAAAAAGATTGATTTATTGCAGTCTGATGGTCGTCACACTAAACAATGTCTCTTGTCGTTTTGTTAGTCAATTAGTCAAACTTTCTTTCTTCATCAAATGTAGTCAAACATCATCTGCTGCATCGCCTGCACGCAATTTCTTTAATTTAACCCCTCTCCAATAGTGTAATTTCCTGTTCTTCTCATTCAAAATTTCCCAGAACAGGTCTCAAAACGCAAAAGCTTGCTAACAAAGAAAGCAGAACATGGCGAGTGAAAACCAGAAACACAAACTCCACATATTCTTCTTCCCTTTCCTTGCTCATGGCCACATGATCCCCACTGTTGACATGGCTAAACTCTTTGCTAGCAGAGGCGTCAGAGCTACCATCATCACCACCCCTCTCAACCTTCCTCTCATTTCCAGATCTATCCAACAGTCCACACTTCTTGGCCTTCCCATCAACCTCCTCTCCATCAGATTCCCGTGCGTCGAAGCTGGCTTACCAGAAGGCTGCGAAAATGCTGACGCTGTATCTTCCTATTCTATGATTCCCAACTTCTTCGAAGCAACCACGATGCTTCAAGAGCCTCTGGAGCAGCTCCTGCGAGAACATCACCCAGATTGCCTCATTGCCGGTTCGTTCTTTCCGTGGGCCACTGATTCTGCAGCCAAATTTGGGATTCCGAGGATCGTTTTTCACGGGACTGGGCTTTTCCCTTTATGTGCGGGCGATTCTGTAACAGTCCACCAACCTTACAAGGATGTCGCGTCTGATTCAGACCCGTTTGTGATCCCTAATCTGCCGGGAATCGAGATTCAGATGACAAGGATGCTTTTGCCTGCTTTCCTCATGAGCAATGAAGATACTTTCTTTTCCAGATTGTTTAAAGCTTCGAAGCAATCCGAACTGACAAGCTTCGGGGTGGTCGTGAATAGCTTCTATGAATTAGAGGGAATCTATGCAGATCATTATAAGAAAGTGCTTAGAAGAAAGGCATGGCACATAGGCCCACTATCTTTATGCAACAGAGACCAGAATGAAAAATCAAACAGGGGAAAACAAGCTTCCATGGATGCAGGAGACTGCTTGAAGTGGCTTGACTCCAAGAAACCCGACTCTGTTATGTACATCTGCTTCGGAAGCAGATCAGACTTCACCAAACCTCAGCTCAAGGAAATAGCCGCGGGTCTAGAAGCTTCTGGACAGAATTTCATCTGGGTAGTGAGGAGAAGCAAGAAGGATGGAGATGAAGATTGGCTTCCGGAAGGATTTGAGGAGAGAACGGAAGGGAAGGAGTTGATCATTAGAGGTTGGGCCCCACAAGTGTTGATTCTGGAACACGAATCGGTGGGTGGGTTTGTCACTCACTGTGGGTGGAATTCGACGCTGGAAGGAGTGAGTGCAGGTGTACCGATGGTGACGTGGCCTGTGTCAGCCGAACAATTTTATAACGAGAAGTTAGTGACTGAAGTGCTGAGAATTGGGGTAGCGGTGGGAGTGAAGAAATGGGTTCCGGTGGTGGGGGATTACATAGAGAAGGAGGCGATCGTGAAGGCAGTGAAAGAGATCATGGAAGGAGACGAAGCAGAGGAAATGAGAAACAGAGCAAAGAAACTTTCGAAGATGGCGATGGAGGCTGTGGAGGAAGGAGGATCATCCTACTCTGACTTGAATTGTCTTATAGAAGAGCTTGTGGGGCGCTCCTATTGAACTACATACTGTTTTGTCTCCCATTTTGCATTCGACAAAGGTTCCTTTGACTCTTACCAGTGACTCTGCTGTTAACATTAGCTTGATGATGAATAATATTGAGCTTGTTCACCATCCAGCAGACTCTCGAATCGCTTTGGCATTTATATTAGACATTTTATGCATATACTCCTTCCGCACCCACGTTAATATTCTCTTTTGATAAGTTAAAAACGTGGGAGAAAAGAAAATTAAAAAAAATAAGGGGGAAAAAAAAAGCGATGACGTATTTAGGGAGCTTGGGGTGCTTCCCAATTTCATTGGTCTTTGAATTTTTTTTTTTTTTTACTGGATTTGTTTATGGATTCGTCTAGAAAAATAAGCATTCTCTTGGGAGAGAAAAATGTAATTAAAAAAATAGAGAAAAAAATTGAATGTGAAATTCACTACATTTTTCTCTCAAATTTTCCCTACATATGGGTAAATTTTGAGAGAGAAAATTTATTTCACGCTACACGCCTACTTCTCGAGCCTTCTCCACCAAAGATGGTCATCCTCGCCCCTCTCCCTCTTGCGCGTTCCAGCTGCTTCCTCGGCTCACCGAGTATGCATCTTCTAGCTTCTTCCTCTTCTCGCCTTCTCAAATCCAGCGTCTCGTTGACGTTTTGCAGGTTCTAGCTTCACCCACTGCACACACCCCCTTAATTATCACCTAATCATTTAATTGGCAAATTGACCATCATGATACAATCATATATACACGAGGAGCGGGAGAATTGTTTGTAACTTTTGTCATAGGAAGGAAAGTAACACCAATCGAGAAAAGAAAATGAACCAGCGGTGCATTGGGGGGGGTGTGTGGCAGACTAACAAGTACATTTGAATTTTTCTCTCTAATTGTATGAAACTTGGAGCTATGAAAGCCAGGTTTTATATATGTCTGAAACAGAAGAAATTTCGAAACTTGGTATCTACCAGATTGATTTTTAATTTGTAGTATCTTAATAAATGTTTTTGAAAGTATAGTATTTTGGCAAATAAAATTTTTTATTATAGCATGACGGTCAATTTACTCATTTAATTTGTATATTATTTGAACGAAGACCAGAACAATAGGTTCAATTATGATGATTCCCCGAAGCCCGAACTAGTAAAGGAATATATTCAACCTAATTAGATGTCCACCTTTGTATGAGTAAGTGGGACGTGTATTTTGAGAAAAGGATTGACAGAGTCATGCATACTTTGCCCACTTTCCGAGATTCTTTGCCCGTTCATGCCCATTACACCACACGACGAAGCACCTCTCAGGAATTTGAAGGAACAAATAATTACTTGCTCCCATTAGCACCAAACTTAAATTTGAAAAGGAACACATTGTTTCCATTTGTTATAAATAGACAATGAATACGTAACTCAATGACACTCAACATTTTGCCAAATTTATACCAAACTTGCCCAGCACAAATATACTACTTGACTTTATGTCATCCTCTACTTTGCTTAACATGACTAACTTTTCTTGTACAAACTTAACCCCTTACACTAGTTTTGCAAGCTCATTTGCTTTTCCATGTTCACAAAACACCTTATTGTACCTACTTCTCAATCACAATACATCTCATCACTATTCTTGAAATGATTTTGAGAACCCATTTAATCATCTATTGCAACTTACTCTTTTTAAAACTTGATTTTCTGGTGTGCCTGCACACATATACATTCAAAAGGTCATGACGCTTCAAACCCTTACTGAAAATCAAGCCAACACGAAAATCTGTATGCATATATATATATATATATATATTAAATGGCTAGGCAACAAAGTTTTGAAATAAAAAATTTCTTTTAGCAACTAATTTGATTTAAAAATTTTTTGATAATGTTAATTTTAATATGATTTTTGCCTTCAATTTATTTTGTAAAAATAATTACATAAAACATGATATATTTTAACACAAGGCTATTGTAATTATTGTAATTTTTGCTTATCTTCTTTTTTTTTTTTCTGTTTCCTGTGCTTTTAAACATAAAAAGTGATTTCCTCCCCACAAAGAATAAAAGAAAAAGTCATAATTTTTGTTTTGATTTTTTTCTTTTCATTTTCTGTTTTTTCTCATCCAAGCAGAGGGTTAGTGCGTTTTTAACCAAGTCATTCAAATCTAAGCGAGTTAATTAAATTAATAAAGTTATGTTGACACAGCTTCAAGGGTGGGGAATTCGATGGCTACACCTACAATGTTGATGTTGGAACTTGCAGGATTTTGGATTTTCCGAATATTATAGGGAAAAAGTGGGTTTAGCGGGGGTGGTGACTATGGAAGCCATGATTCCTCGTGCAGCGAAAAGTCGGCCATATTTACCGTTGGTATCACGGGGACTTGCGCGGGGAAGGGAGGAAGGATACCGACATGTGCCGTTTGTGATTTTCGTCAGAGCTGCACGTGCATGAAATCGGGCCGGGAATCACTCTTCTCTCATGCTAGGTCCAATGTGTAGTTCGGGCTGGCTAATGCTTGACCCGGAATTTTTTTTTCATATTTTTTTAAAAATATATAAAGAATTTTTTCAAAAGATAAAATTATTATCATTTTAAATATATTACTTATAAAATTAATATCACAATCAAATGTAACTTTTTAAAAATTATGACCAACAACTATCAATTATTTTTACATAATATTAAATTAAAAGTAATTTTTTACTTTTGAAAAAGATTAAAAAAATAGTAATTATGAGAAGTATCCAAAAAAAATATAAAAATAATATAGTTTATGATAAGAGCTAATCAAAATAATATTATAAAATAAATATTATTCACAAAAATATTAAAAAACAAAAAAATGATATATGTTCTAGTTGAATTAGGCGAGGTAGGATTTGATCCCTACCTAATGCCTGGCTCAATTTATTTGAATAGCTCGGGCAGGGTTGAGCTAACCAAACTCTTAAAAATACCCCTAATTTTTAGAAGAAGCATTTAGAATAGAGCAAGTTCACAATTTTCAAAAGATGTAAAGAGAGAATTAAGAAGATGACTATGAGAGATTAAGGATTAGACCTGTTTAGTTTACATTTTCAATTTTTTTTTAAGAAACTCATTTGAATAAGTGTTTTGTATTTAATTTTTTTTAAATTGTTATTATTTTTATTTTGAAAAAATGAAAATATCTTAAAGTGGTTTTTCATTTTATTTTTCTTATTTTCAAAATACATCTCATTTGATTATTGGAATAGCTAGTTTGATTAATCTTTGTTATAAAAAATTATTATTAATTAGAGTTGAAAAAACGGACTGACTCGTCCCTTGACGAGCTCAGGTTTAAAAGAATTAGCTCATTTAAGCTCAAATATCTTTTGAAAGGCTCATATTTAAAGCTTGATTCTAAGCATAACGGGCTTAAGGTTGGCTCGCAAACTTCAGGCCCTTTTAGTTTTTTTAATTTTTTTAAATTAAAAATAATTTATTCATTCTACTAAAATATAAAATTTTACTCTAATGTCAAATCACATAGATAAAATCTTAATTCTTAATATCACCAATATCTTGATTATGCAAAAATACCATTATTTCAAATAATAAAACTTATTAAAATTTGTAAATTCTCAATTCAAGTCATACAATACAAAATTATATAAATATAAAAATACTCTATCATTAAAAAAATATAATTTAAAAATGTTAATACACATACGTAACACGAATCAAATTATTGTCCAAAGAAGCATTGTTTAGAATTAAACAAATCAAAGTATTATGTAAATTTTAATTCTAAGAAAACTACTATAACAATTAAATATTTGAAACATCATCAAGAATATTAATAATATTATCATAATAAATAATATTTTAAACTATAAATAAATAAATGAGCCCAAACGAGTTGGCTCTCAACCCTGTAGGACCAGCCCTTTTAGGCACTCGATTCATCAAGGCTAGCCCTTATAAGTCTGCGTTCTATTTTGAAACTCTAAAATTCAAACGCGACCCTAGCAACTATCAAGATTAAACAGGGTTGGCCCTACAGGCTCGGTCTATTTTTCAGCTCTACCATTAATTACGTGCAAATATCATTATCAACTATTTTTTTAATTCTAAAGCTATTTTTAAATTAACACGGTGAAACAAATTTTCTTTTTGTTTTGTTTTTTTAAAATTAAAAATCGCATTACATAATTTTATGAACAAGCCCCAAGTTAAGTGACTTGTCTGGCAAGATGAAACAATTGATTGAAATATATGTGTCTGTATTGGTGAGACTTGCTTGTTTATCTTTGATATGCTTGAATGATTTATTTCTTGGCCGTCACGCTCTAGGTTGGGAGTGGCAAGCTGACCTAATGTTTAGGGATGATGTTCTTAAGTGAGTTGACGCTTATTATTTATATCATCTGCCCGAACAGTTTTTATTTGCTTGGAGGCATAAATATCGATTTAAATTTTTATTGATTTCTGTTTAGCTATCATGATATATTCTTTTTTGATAATTAATAATATATCCTAATATAATCTAATTAGAACTTGTGTAATACCAACATATTGCTGACCGATTTTATAGTAAGATTATAATAATGCGATCCTTCATTCAAATTTTAATTCTTTATGATCTTTCATGATTAATTATTCAATCTTCCTTTTTACAAAAAAGAAAAAAAGAAAATCATCTCCTTCCATTAGTTCAAATGATTTCTCGTCAAACGGTGAAATTCAAAGATATTACAATTTTTAGGGAGTAGCATACAAAAGCAGGAGAAATGCCCGTGCTATACTGGGATTAATTAAATAACAGCAAAACCACGTAATACAAAAATAAACATAGACGATAATTCTTTTTTTTTTTGGGCAAAACATAGACGATAATTTAACAGTATCGATCATTTCGCTCGTATCCTTTTTCTCGGCTGCAATTTTTTGTTATCTTCTCATATAAATGTGATTTTACTTACCTGGTAAAGTAAATAACCATAGAAGAGCCATCCAAGGCGGAACCCATAGAGCCATTGAACGCTAGGACCACAGCGTAATTCGGTATGTAAATTTGTTTAATATTAATTATTATTTAATAAAATAAACAAAGGAAAAATAATATATAAGTTCTAAGGAAATCAATTAATCTAAATTAAGTTCCAACCAATATAAAAGTGTCAAACTTTAAGGTTCCATTTGCTTGCTAGAATAAAATAGAATGAAAAAATAAAAATAAAATAATATGAGTAAAGGGAAGGGGTGAACATATTCATAAAGGAAAGAAATAATTTAGTGTATGAAGTTGAGAATTATGATTTATGAAATTTTTGAAAAGTGTGATGATTTTAACATTTATAGTATATATCAATGAGTTTTATCATACTTACAATGAGAGGAAAGGTGATTTAGTTTATTTTTGTTTTAATTTTTCAATCCATTACATTCTATTTTATTCTAGTAACTAAATGTCACCTAAGTATTTACAAGTTCACATTTCAATTGTTGTGAAAATTTGTAACTTATTTTTAAATTTTAACATGATTAAATAATAAATAAATTTATTTCCTTTATTAAAATTTAAAATACAAGTTATAAATTCATCACAACCAAATTATAAAATTAAAAATTAAACTTATAAATATCTAAAGTTTGATATTTTAAAATTAATTTAAATTAATTGATTCTTTCATGATCTATCGGTCATTCTTCCAATAAAAAAATATTGAGAAATAAAAAAAAAAAAGACAAATTCCAGGAAACATCCCGCACGTCCTCAATTTGCAGTTGATTTAAAAATGAAAAAATCGAAGCATTTTTCCACCCTCAATACCGTTCCGTTAGGAATAAGCCCATAACAGAGCCTATAATAGTCATTTAAAATTTTATGCCTTGATCAGATGGTCGCCTCGCTAAACAATGTCCCTTGTTTTGTCAGTTCATTTAGTCAAACTTTCTTTTTTCACCATATATAGTCAAACATCGGCTGCTGCCCCGGCTGCACGCAATTTTTTCTTTATTTAATCCCCCTCTGATAGCATTATTTCTCATGTTCTTCTTCAAAATTTCCCGGAGTCAAACTTGCAAACCCAGAAGCCATAACATGGCAAGTAAAAACCAGAAAAACAAACCCCACGTATTCTTCTTCCCTTTCCTTGCTCATGGCCACATGATCCCCACTGTTGACATGGCTAAACTCTTCGCTAGCAGAGGCGTCAGAGCCACCATCATCACCACCCCACTCAACCTTCCTCTCATTTCCAGATCTACCCAACAATCCACACTTCTTGGCCTTCCCATCAACCTCCTCTCCATCAGATTCCCATGCGCCGAAGCTGGCTTACCAGAAGGCTGCCAAAATGTCGACGCAGCTTCTTCCTATTCTATGATGGCCGCCTTCTTCAAAGCAACCGCGATGCTTCAAGAGCCTCTTGAGCAGCTCCTGCGAGAACATCACCCAGATTGCCTAATTGCGGGTTCCTTCTTCCCGTGGACTACCGATTCTGCAGCCAAATTTGGGATTCCGAGGATCGTTTTTCATGGGACTGGGCTTTTCCCTTTATGTGCGGGCGATTCTGTAACAGTCCACCAACCTTACAAGGATGTCGCGTCTGATTCAGACCCGTTTGTGATCCCTAATCTGCCGGGAATCGAGATTCAGATGACAAGGATGCTTTTGCGTGCTTTCCTCATGAGCAATGAAGATACTTTCCTTTCCAGATTGTTTAAAGCTGAGAAGCAATCCGAGGTGACGAGCTTCGGGGTGGTCGTGAATAGCTTCTATGAACTGGAGGGAATCTATGCAGATCATTATAAGAAAGTGCTTGGAAGAAAGGCATGGCACATAGGCCCACTTTCTCTATGCAACAGAGACCAGAATGAAAAATCAAACAGGGGAAAACAAGCTTCCATGGATGCAGGAGACTGCTTGAAGTGGCTTGACTCCAAGAAACCCGACTCTGTTATTTACATCTGCTTCGGAAGTAAATCAAACTTCACCGAACCTCAGCTGAAGGAAATAGCTAGGGGTCTAGAAGCTTCTGGACAGAATTTCATCTGGGTTGTGAGGAGAGGCAAGAAGGATGAAGATCAAGACGAAGAGTGGCTTCCGGAAGGATTTGAGACGAGAATTGAAGGGAAGGGGTTGATCATCCGAGGGTGGGCCCCACAGATGTTGATTCTGGATCACAAATCGGTGGGCGGGTTTGTGACACATTGCGGGTGGAATTCAACACTGGAAGGAGTGAGTGCAGGTGTGCCAATGGTGACGTGGCCTGTGTCAGCCGAACAATTTTATAACGAGAAGTTAGTGACGGAAGTGCTGGGAGTTGGGATTCCGGTGGGCGTGAAGAAGTGGGTTCCGGTGGTGGGGGATTACATAGAGGAGGAGGCGATCGTGAACGCAGTGAAA
The DNA here is from genome assembly GCF_029017545.1 of Prosopis cineraria. Taxonomy (NCBI): domain Eukaryota; kingdom Viridiplantae; phylum Streptophyta; class Magnoliopsida; order Fabales; family Fabaceae; genus Prosopis; species Prosopis cineraria. The sequence goes on along the minus strand of NW_026555345.1, from coordinate 3,335,851 downwards.
GAGATCATGGAAGGAGAAGAAGCAGAGGAAATGAGAAACAGAGCAAAGAAACTTTCGAAGATGGCGAGGGAGGCTACGGAGGAAGGAGGATCGTCCTACTCTGACTTGAGTTGTCTTATAGAAGAGCTTGTGGGGCCCTCCGATTGAACTGCATACCGTTTTGTCTCCCATTTTGCATCCAACAAGGTTCCTTTGACCCGTACTTGTAGCGCTGCAGTTAACATCAGCTTTATGTTGATTAATGTTCTGAGTTTGCTCACGGCCTTCAAATTCCCCAACAACTTGGCATTCACATCAGACATTTTATCTATGTTTTAAAAGTAGGATCCGACGTTAAACTTGAAAAGTCAACGGTTTCTAATTTTTATCGTCTGACCCGTTAGATCATGTGCTGGAATAATGATATAATAATTAAATAAAAATAATATAAAATATGAATATATATATATATATAATAAATATAAGCAAAAAAAATTAATATATTAATGAAATGACATAATAGAATTGTAAATTAATAATATTATAAATTTTAATTTTATAACTTATTAACTATTGGTGAATCCTGATTAAATTAGACATGAATAAACTCAAAAATATTTATATTTGTATCTATAACTATCAACATCTTTATAAAAAAATAATTTTAAATTATATTTTATATATGTGAATTATTTAAAAATAAAGTTAACTTTTAGTATGATTTAATTTTTAAATTGTTCTAGCTTTTTAAAATTTTTTAAGCTTTTTTAATATCATGTTTAAATTTTTTTTTTAAAATTGCTCATGTTCTCATTTCAACTCCTGTTTTTAATATAATAACAGCTCAATTTCGATTAAATCTAACTCAATTATAAAAATAATTTTTAATCTAAATCAAGCCGTTAATAGTTTCAGCCGACGATCTGATTTTTAAATCATTCCATTTTATACATCTGCTCCATCCGCATCCACATTTAGGGTGTTTTTAACTATGTCATTCGAATCTAGGAAATTTAATTTAATTAATAAATTATCTTAATACTTAATTATTTTCATTTTCTTCTTATAAGTACTGCTATCTTTAATATTTTGACGTTACATTGGAACTCGTATTCGATAAGAAAGCATCGAGTGAATAACTCGTTAAATTCTGCGAAATACAATGAAAAATGATTTATATTAAGGATCATAATTTCTTTTTTAAAACGTTCGCAGTGTATATAAGACAGGAAGGATTGAGCATGTAATGGTAACCTTCTCCCGGTTTAAGTATAAGGCATGTTTGGAAAAAATCTCATGTATTGCAAAAGTTGCACTTACTGAGTTTTAGAAGTAAATTTGATTAATACTGTAGACAATATTTTTATGTATTAAGTGGATTTCACAATCTATGGACAAATACCACGATACGTAAAATTGGAATGGTCATTGAATCGGTCATGATATTAGGTCAAGAGTTAGTGGTTCAACCGGAGATTGAATAGATCATGATTAAAATAATACAATTTAAATAAAAAGATATTAATTATAAAAAATTCAACCAAATCCAACCATTCAAAAGTCTAATAATAATAAAATAAAATGCTTTAAATATTTATCATGACAATTACAACTCTTCAATTATTAAAAAGTTTAAAACTAATATTCACCAACATCAAAGTCATCATTAACTTCATTCAAATCTTTGGGCACTGAGACATTAGGAATTGAATGAGAAAAATCAAAACCACTAACAACATCAGGCAAAGATGGAGACTCTAAAACATTCATATATTCATCACCTACAACAAACAAAAATTAATACTAATGAATGGCATTTCAAGAAATTTATATACTTGTACTAGACAAGATATTAGATTTAATAAATCTTCATAATCCTTCTCAAGGGTTGATGGAGCAGTTATGATTTCATTGTGAATGGCACTTTCAAGATTTGCAACATCTTGAGAATCAAACTCAGGAGCTAGCTTTTTCTCTTCTTCAGCCACCCAAAAATCAACTTTATCAATTGACTCATAATTAATGGGATCATAACTTTTATTTTTCCTCAATTGACTCCTTGAAAAAAAAAATAAAGCAATGAAATATGATAAACAATAATAAAATTCATATTTAATTATAAAACTATAAAAGTATTGTCATTCAAAATCCCCTGCAGTCTAGTTGAGAAATATTAAGCTAAATCAACAAAAACTAAGCTTCATTTATTTTATGGCTAGCTTGAGAAGATTGATTTAATGGACAGTTGAAATTATTAGAAATTGACAAAAATTCAAAGAGTGGATCGCAAATGATTTTGACAAATCACTTAAGTTGAATCAAGAAATAAAAACAAAGTTGAGCACAAGCAATAGTGATTGACTTGAAGCAAAGGGAATGCGAGTTGTCAAACCGAGCTGTCATAAACCAAGCTGTAGAGACTCGCAAAGACGAACTCTGCCTCTGATTTGAGATTTCAGATTGATTAGGTTAGAGAAGAGACAGAGACTAAGTTGGAGAAGAGATAGAAACTGAGCTGGAGAAGAGATAAAGACAGCAGAGACGGAGATAGAGTTGAGAAAATAGACAGAGACAGAGTTGGAGAAGAGATGTTGATTAGATTAGGGTGAAAGAGGAGAGATAGAGATGAATGGCTAAATTGAATGCCGTCTGGATGAGACTTACTCAACGTGCTCTGCCTTTGATTTTTCATTTTTTCACTCAGTTTCACTTTTTTTTTAATTTCTGAACTTAACGCTCTAGATTGGACCCAATGATCTTGGAGGGCTTCTTAAGTTCTTTACTTCTTTCAGTCTTTTAGATCTTAAAAATGAGAAAAAAAAAACCCCTACAATGATGTCGTTGTAGGGGAGTAAACCCATACCAAATAAGGGATTGGGTCATCAGTTTACGAGTTGAGTTGGCCAGTTTGAGTTTCAATATCATGATAAATACTTTAAAATACATATATTTTGAAATGAAGGGGAGGAAAAGTAAAATGCCAGTTGCAGGGCATTGGTAGACCACCCAAATCTTCAAATTGTTGACTAAAAACACGCGCAAAATTAAATATAAGAATACAAAAAAATTTCTGCATTATTGGATAGACATAAAATTGAAATGCCAAGTACCATAAACTTTGTTCAATTTCAAGTAACCATCATTTCAACAGCACCAAGACCTATGTTCTTGAATTAAATTATCTAAGTCCGACGACGATGATCCTCCTTCTTCTATAGCCTCCATCGCCATGCTTGTGAGTGTTTGCTTTGTTTCTCATTTTTTCTGCTTCTTCTCCCCCCATAATTCTCCTCACTTCTGCCTTTTTAGTGCCTTTCTTTTTAACACTACTATCTCCCATTACTCTTAACTATTTCTTTGCACCTACAAGAACTCCAATTCTAAGAACTTCAGTTGCTAGCTTTTTATCGAAAAACTGTCATGCAGATACAGGCCATGTTATCGTTGGTACTCCTGCACTTACTCCTTCCAGTGTTGAATTCCACCCACAATGTGCCACAAACCCGCTCGTGGATTTATGATCCAAAATCAATACTTGCGGTGACCATCCCCTTATGATCAGTCTCCCTTCCCTTCCATTCTCTTCTCAAATCCTTCTAGTAGCCATTATTGTTTATCCTCTTCTTCTTCTGCTTCTTGTTGGTCCTTTTGCGTTCTCCTCACAACCCAGATGAAATCTTGTTTAGAAGCTTCTAGACCTGTTGCTATTTCTCTCAACTGAGGGTCAGTGAAGTTTGCGATGCTCCCGAAGCATATGCAGAGAACAGAGTTAGGTTTTCATCAATGGAAGCTTCTTTTCCCTTGTTTGCTTTTTTCTCACAGTCCCCATTGGATAGCGAAACAGGGCCTAAATGCCATGCTTTTCTTCCAAGTACCTTTTGGTAACAATCTGCATATACCTGCTCAACAGTCTTTTCATTTCAGAGTCGTTGTCGTCATTCAAGTGTATTCATGCTAAACCACCCTAGTCATTTGAATTTCTCTGGGTAAATTCAGAATCACGAAGAGCTCTGAATCTGATGATACATTCTTGTGCGGTTGGGAGAGTCTTATACATTCAACGGCACAAAAAAAAAAAAAAACTAATCCCGTGAAACACAATCCTCAGAATCCTACACTTGGCTACAGAATCAGTCGCCTAGGGAAGAAGAATCGGGCAATGAGGCAATCTGGGCGGTGTTGCGGCAAGAGTTGTCTAAAAGGCTCCTGAAGCATGCTCGTTGCTTTGAAGTTGGGAAGACATAGAAGGGTTCAATTTTCCAGCTTTGACGGAGGGGAATCTGCCGATGGCTACGATGTCGATGTTGGAAAATTTTCCATTGATCTGCAAGAAAGAGGGATGTTTATTAGTGGGGTGACCGGATGGTAACTACGATGCACTACTGTAACGTACATTTTGTAACGATAAAAAATATAACACTACTAACATCAAAATTAGAGGAGAGAGGTGATGTTTTTAATTTCAAATACCACCACTTATAAATTACTTTTTTATTTATAATTTTAATAAATAATAATATATGGCTTTTTAAGAGAGGAGAAATGCCACTTCTCTCTCTTTTTTATTAACATAATATTTTGTTTATAATCAAAAGTAGAGAAGTAGCATTTTCAATTGAAAAAATCACCTCTCTACTTTGTTAATAATTTAACATTTTGTTTTATGAAATTAAATAATTATTTTATTATAATTTATTTAATTAGCATATCTGTTATTTAACAAAGAAATGAAGAGAGGTGATGTTACCAAACTTGAAAATGCCACCTCTCTTCTTTTATTATTTTATTATTTTATAAGATAAAATATATTTTATTATAATTTATTTAACTGATATTAATTACCAATATATATTATTATTTAATAATTAAAAAACAAAGAGATGGGGTTTTCTGAGTTTGAAAAGACCGTCTCTCTACCCTGTTATTAATTTATTATTTTATTTGAACAAATTAAATAATTATTTTATTATAATTCATTTAAATATTAATTTTAATTAACGTATAATACTATTTAAAAAGTAAAATCATAGAGGCAACTTTTGCTAAACTTGAAAATTTCACCTCTACACTCTCTTATTGATTTAAAAATTTATTTTACCATATTAAATAATTATTTTATTATGATTGACTTATTTAGTATTTATAATTAATATAAAATAATATTTAAAAAAGAATTGAAAAGAGGCACGTTTTCAAACTTAAAAATGCCACATCTCTTCTTTTTTAATATTTTATTATTTTACAAGATAAAATATTATTTTATTATAATTTATTTAATTAATATAAATTATTATATATATTTTTATCTAATAATTAAAAAGTAGGGAGGTGTCGTTTTCTAACTTAGAAAGGCCACCTCTTTACCTTGTTATTAATTTATTATTTTATTTTATCATATTAAACAATTATTTATTATAAATTATTTAACAGATAATTTTAATTAATATATTATAATATCTAATAAATAAAATTAGAGAGGCAGCTTTTTCTGAATTTGAAACTTTCTCTTCTACATTCGCTTATTAATTTAGAATTTAATTTTACCATATTAAATAAATATTTTGTTATAATTTACTTATTTAGTATTTATAATTAACATACAATAATATTTAAAAAAAGAATTGAAAAGAGGTGGTGTTTTCAAACTTGAAAATGCCACCTCTTTTCTTTTTCATTATTTTATTATTTTAGAACACAAAATATTATTTTATTATAATTTATTTAATTAATACTAATTATTAATATATATTGTATAATAATTAAAAAGCAGAACGATGGCATTTTTTAAGTGTGGAAATGCCACCTTTATATCCTATTATTGATTTATTATTTTATTATATTATATTAAATAATTACTTCTTTTGTTAAAAAATATAAGATATTTTTAACTGAATTTCACCCTTCAATAAAGTAGTTACCTACTTTTCAATTAACCTTATCTGTCTATGTTTATTCATATTAAATATCCTATAATAAATATAAAATTATTATCAATAGAGATACTTTTAAAAAAAGCAATAATTATACTGTAAAAGATTAAAAATGCTTTACATTTTTAAACATCTAACTCCTCAAAAAATATCTTCTATTTTTTAATCGAGGGAGTATTATTATAATTTATTTAAATAATAAATTTAGTTATTATATCATATTATTTAATAAATAAAATCAGAGAGACGATGCTTGCTAAGCTTAAAATATCATCTTTATACTTTCTTATTCATTTAAAAATTTATTTTACCATATTAAATAGTTATTTTATTATAATTTACTTATTTAATATTTATAAATTAATATAAATTGAAGAAAGGTGGCATTTCCTCTTCTTTTTAATATTTTATTATTTTAGAAGATAATATATTATGTTATTATAATTTATTTAATTAATATTAATTGTTAATTTAAATTATTATCTAATAATTAAAAAGCAGAAATGTGGCATTTCCTAAGCTTAGAAATGCCACCCCTCTACCATGTTATTAATTTATTTTTTATTTTATCATATTAAATAATTATTTATTATAAATTATTTAACATATAATTTTCATTAATATATCATACTATTTAATAAGTAAAATCAGAGAGGCAGCTTTTGCTTGACTTAAAAATTCCACCTCTAGAATCTCTTGTTGATTTAGAATTTTGTTTTTCCATGGTAAATAATTTTTTATTATAATTTACTTATTTAACATTTATAATTAATATAAAATAATATTTCAAAAAGAATTAAAGAGAGGTGGCATTTCCAAACTTGAAAATGCCACCTCTCTTCTTTTTCAATTTATTATTTTAGAATATAAAATATTATTTTATTATAATTTATTTAATTAATATTAATTATTAGTATATATTATTATTTAATAATTAAAAAGCATGGAGATGGCATTTCTTGAGCTTAGAAACACCATCTCTGTGCTTTATTATTGATTTATTATTTTATTTTATCAAATTAAATAATTATGTATTATAAATTATTTAATATATGATTTTAATTAATATATCATACTAAGTAAAATCAAAGAGACAGCTTTTGTTAGGCTTAAAAATTTCACCTGTACACTCTCTTATTGATTTATGAACACCTTTTCTAGTCAAAGCTTTTTTCAGAAATTTTTAACTTAAACAAAACTTTAAATTTTTTTTATATGGATAAACTGGCCTACTATGAGATAAAAAAATCTTGTACCAGATCAAATTTTTAAAATTTTGAGAGTAGGGTCAATTTATATTGATATGCAAGAGATCTATCATTGATATTTTAAAAATTTATCATTAAAAATTTAAAAATTTATAAGGAATTTATCATTGATATATAATGATATATCATTGATAAATATAATAAACCAGTTATAATACAAAATATAATAAATGTTATGCTATTTATTTAGTTTGATTCTATAATATAAACTATATTTGTAAAATTCTTAAGAGTAAATTGGCCTAATGGTTATGAAAAATATATTAACCAAAAATTATGGAAGAAATTTTTGAAAATTCTTAAATGTGGCCCACATACAATCAGCTGGGATGCAATTTTCCTTTTTTATCTCCCAAATAAATTAAAAAAACTTGTGTAACAGGATAATAAAACTCGCATAACTGAATGATTATAATCATTACTCATTTACAACTATAATTTTAAATATTTTAGCGTCAGTTTAGTGGGCATAATATATTTTAAATTTGAGGAGATTTTAAATTTAAGAAGAAGGGATGTTTTTGTCATTTTAATTTAACTTAAATATTAATTCAATGGCATTACAAAATGTTTGAAATATTATGCTGTTATTTTTATTTGATTAAACGAGTTATATGGACAAAAGTCTCATTTTTTAAATGGGCTTTGACACTCCAACTAAAGTTTGGCCACCCAAACCTCAGTTGGTGTTCGTCCAAACAATGGCATGCATTATTAGTGTAGATTGGACGTCATAATTCTTGGTGTTACAGTAGTTTTTAAAAACCATGTTTAGCTGAATAGATCAGACTTGTTCATTCAAATCCTGGCCTATAAGCTTGGAAACCTGACGGCCTTTACATGTGCGTGTGTGTGTATTATTTAATTTGTATTTTTCACTTAAATTGTGCATTTACCTTATTGTTCGCTTATTAGGTCTCCTTTGACCTTTGCTACTTCAAATATTAAATCTGAAGACTCTAAATCTCACCGTTGCGGATCCGGTTAGCACCGCAGTTCTCAGCACCAATTAACACTCCATTTGTAGTGTTAATTTTTTTTAAATCAAATAATAATAATAATAATAAATAAATATTATAAAATTATTATTTTAATGTTTAATGAATAAATAAATTTAATTTGTTGAAATTTGACCTGAATAGTTTATATATAAATTTTAATCTGAACAGTTGAAAATTATAGTAAAAAAATTAGAACTGTAACTAAATATATTTCATAAAATATTTTTATTTTATTAATTTTGCACAGTTGTCCATCTATGAGAAGTGATACTCCCTCCATTTAAAAATATAAGATATTTTTTAAAGAATTAGGTGTTAAAAAATGTAAGGCATTTTTAATCTTTTGAGGTATAATTATTACCTTTTTTTTAAAACTATCCCTATTGATGATGACGTTATATTTATTGTAGGATATTTAATATGAATAAATATGAAAAGATAGAGTTAGTTGAAAAGTAAGTAACTATTTTATTGGGAGGTGAGATTTGGTTAAAAATGCTTTATATTTTTTAACAAAGGGAGTATCATTCAAAGCATGATTAGGTATTAAATATAAGCACTTTATTTAATAAGAATTTAAACATTGTTTATGTTACATAGTAAGAAACTAGTTCATTCTGTTAGACTCAACCCCCTATTTTAAATTTTTTAGATCATTTTTTTGTAATTTTTTTAGTACAGTTTTCAATTGTTTAGACTAAAATTTTTATCTGAACTGTTCAGGTCAAATTTTAACAAGTTAAATTTATTTATTTATTAAATATTAAAATAATAATTTTATAATATTTATTTATTATTATAATAATAATTTTGTGATTTTAAAAAAATTAACACTGCAAAAAGCAGTGTTAATTGGTGCTGAACAGCTGAGATGAACACCGAATCGGAATCCGTTGCGCAAAGGCTGGCTAGAACCTGGCCGCGTGGCTGCTCATACTCGCCTTGCTAATTCTTGTCCACTACGCTGCTACTCTTTCAACCTTGCCAAAAGCGCGCGCACAAATAAAAGTATTGGTCGCCCAATCCAACATAGTCCATTTTTACCGGGACAAAGACGGTAAATTCTTAAAAAAATAATTAATGACATCTAGAATCTTTGTAATATTTTTAAAAAATAAATTATAAATATTGATTTAAATATTTATAAATAAAAAATTTATTTACAAATTAAAAGTTATATTTAAAATTTAAATTGTAATTATTTAAATTAATATTTGTAACTTATTTTTTAAAAACTTTATTAAACACCTAATTACCATTAATTTTTTATTTTGACAAAGAGGTATTCCATTAATAAAGAGTAAACAAAACAACGTTACATCAAGAAATCAAAACTGTAAAAGTAGGAAATATTTTGAGAGTATGATCAACGATGGCCGTAATGGAAATCAGAAAACAGCCGTCAAAATCCAGAAGCTTCATTAAACCAATAACCAACCTCCTCAGGTAAATGACATCTTAAGGAGTCCATGTACAATAAATCTTTACACTCATTCGGTGGATTCACAGAAAATCCTGTGAGAAACCAAGGTTAGCCAATTTGGCCAATCTCTATCCATCATTGTCGAACATCGTCAGCTGCAAGTCTGTGGGTGCTTCTTCAATCCGCCTTCAGTTGCATTATTTATTCTCTTCGGCTCTTGGCCATCATCGTCTTCTTCAGGATTTCCCACCACCATTATTAGTCCAGTAAAAAAAAAATAAAAAATAAAAACTTGCTTACCCAGAAACCAGAACATGGCCAGTGAAAACCAGAAACACAGGCTCCACATAGTCTTCTTCCCTTTCCTTTCTCATGGCCACATGATACCTACTGTTGACATGGCAAAGATTTTCGCTAGCAGAGGCATCAAGGCCACCATAATCGCTACCCCTTTCAACCTTCCTCTCATTACCAGATCAACACAAGCATCCATATCTCTTGGCCTTCCCATCAACCTCATACCCATCAGATTCTCATGCGCAGAACTTGGATTACCAGAAGGCTGCGAAAATGCTGACGCTATCTCGTCCTCAACTCTGTTTCCTATCTTCTTCAAAGCTACGACGATGCTTCAAGGGCCTCTTGAGCAGCTCTTGAAAGAACACCACCCTGATTGCCTTATTGCTAGTTCGTTCTTCCCGTGGGCCACTGATTCTGCAGCCAAATTTGGGATTCCAAGGATCGTGTTTCATGGGACTGGGTTTTTCCCTTTGTGTGTGAGTGAATCTGTAACTCTCCACCAACCTTACAAGGATGTGGTGTCTGATTCAGACCCGTTTGTGATTCCTAATCTGCCAGGAATCGAGATTCAAATGACAAGGATGGTTTTGCCTACTTACATCATGACCGACGAGGATAGTTTCCTTTCGAGATTGTTTAAAGCTGCGAAGCAATCAGAGTTGACGAGCTTCGGGGTGGTCGTGAATAGCTTCAACGAACTGGAGGGGATCTACGCAGATCATTATAAGAAAGTACTTGGAAGAAAGGCATGGCATATAGGCCCTGTTTCTCTATCCAACAGAGACAATCAAGAAAAATCTTACCGAGGAAAGCAAGCTTCCATTGACGCACAAGACTGCTTGAAGTGGCTTGACTCCAAGAAGCCCAACTCTGTTATTTACATCTGCTTTGGAAGCAGATCAGACTTCACCGAACCTCAGCTCAAAGAAATAGCAATGGGTCTTGAAGCTTCCGGACAAAATTTCATCTGGGTTGTGAGGAAAAGCAAGAAGGAACAGGAAGAAGAAGGAGACAGAAATGACGGGTGGCTCCCAGAAGGATTTGAGAAGAGAACGGAAAGTATGGGGATGGTCATCAGAGGGTGGGCCCCTCAATATTGATTCTGGATCATGAATCCATTGGTGGGTTTGTGACGCACTGCGGGTGGAATTCAACACTTGAAGGTGTGAGCGCAGGAGTTCCGATGGTGACATGGCCGGTGTCGGCGGAACAATTTTACAACGAGAAGTTAGTGACGGAAGTGCTGAGAATTGGGGTTCCAGTAGGGGCGAAGAAGTGGGTTCCGGGGGTGGGGGATTACATAGAGAAGGAGGCGATCGTGAAGGCAGTGAAAGAGATCATGGAAGGAGTCGAAGCAGAGGAAATGAGACTGAGAGCAAAGAAACTAGCGAGGATGGCGAGGGAGGCTGTGGAGGAAGGAGGATCTTCTTACTCTGACTTGGATATTCTTGTCGAAGATCTTGTGGGGCTTTCAAATTGAATGACATGAAGTAGAGTTTTGTGCTTCAATCCGAATCATCAAGCGATAAGGGTTCCTTTGACTCTTATTGGTAACTCTGCTGTTGACATCAGCTTCATGATGAATAATGTTCCAAGTTTGTTCCCTACCTTTGAATTCCCGAATGGCTTATTTTATATATTTAATCAAGCATTTATAGTCAGTTGGATTATGTTAATTTAAAATTGAGAAAAATTATAATGACCAACAAATTAATTTTTCCTAATCAAATTAATAAATTATCTTAAATCAGAATCATTTTCAATTTTACTTCTCATTAGCACTATCATTTTTGTCATCATAAATTATAAAATCAGTAAGGTCTAAAATCTTAAATTTATTTTGGTGGGATGTTTCTTTTTGAATTTTAAAAATGGTACAATATCATTCTTATTATTAATAAAAATTAATTATAATCATTAGTTAACATAAAAATGACAGAGTAATACCTCATAGCCGATAAAGTAACAAATGCTTACAAACAAGGACATGTCACATGACAAATCACTAATCATATGTGGCAAAGTCCGTTAGTAATTTAACGATTCTGTAAAGGGAAGGAGGTTTTATAGATAAAATAAAATATTATTCAGTGTAACATCATATTTTTATTTGAGAATTTAATTTAAGAAAATTATAAGATTAAGTTTTTATTTAAAAATTTAATTTAAAAAAATTATAAGGTTTAATTAAAAATTAAATTGTATTTTGAAAAAAATTGAGGCTAATAAGTTTGGGCTTCTTTCTTGTGTCGAAAAAATCCAATATTAAAACCCATTGTGAGTTTTACTAAGTGAAGAAGAGAGGAGTTAGAATATCCAGATTTAATCATATTACTTAGTAGCCTATAAATTCAGTCAAAAAAAATAAGGAGGTTATAAAATGGTAGATGATCATGCATGCATATTTAGGAAAATATGTGATACTATGTGTGAATCTTTGGTATTATATATGAATATGTGGTATTATATGTGATTATGTAGCTTGGGATATGAATTGTTTGCTTACACAACCTTAAATGCTATTTCAATATATGTTAGAAGTTATAAATTTTTTAATTACTAAGATGTTTATCTCACTCATTATTGCTAATCGTTTTATAGGTGACAATTTGAGTAGGAAAGGGGAAAGGAACAGGAGGCACACAATCAGTAAAGTGTGTTTGTAATGCCTCTTAGTGTACTTGTATAGGGAATTTATATGTTTTATATTCATATATATTGCCAACTAGGATTATTAGTACATTTTGATTCATAAGCATGTGTAATTGTTGGGGTTAATGTGGTTAGTCTGTGTGGGTCAAGCTCTTATGAGCTATGGTTGACTAACTAAATTTAATGTAAAACTATGTTTATATTTAATAAGTAAGAGGTATGATGGGATCATATCATAGCATAGGATAAGCAGTGAAATGATATTGCCCTTGTGGTTATTTGTGCTTTGGGACCAGTAGGGAGGTCAGAATATGTTATGATATATAGTGACTAGATGTGAGGTGTGTTTGTTGTCACAGTAGAATTTTGGATGTGGTGTGAGACTGATGTGAGGCCGAATGGTCTGGTTGTCTTGCTTGTCATATTTTATCAAGGGTGGATTTATGTATGCTTCCGTTGAGCTATATAATTTGATCCTCTAGGTTGAGCTCGATGATGTTAGTCAGTGGTTTATTAATCGGGATCTCATTTGCAGAGTATTTTCCAATAAGATATAACTTAACTCTTTTACCTTGGTCATTCTTAATGACTATGGATCCTTGATTGATAGCGGATAAATTGGTAATACGAAATTACAAGGAGGCCCTTAATTAAGTTTTAAATGTTAGGGAAATTATGTGATGATCACTAAGTTGCCTGTGTCAGTTTGTTCTAAATTAGAGAGAATGCAGAGCATTCATTTGGGGCATAGAGTGGAAGAGAGGGAGTTACAATTGTTGGGGTGGAATGAAATTCAAAAACCTTAGGAGTTTGGAGGGGTGTTGATTATGCAATCGATGAATAATGCTTGTCTTATGAAAATGCCTTGGAATTTGAGGTCTAAAGAGTTGAGGGTCAGATACAGTGAAGGTTGGGAGATTTTCGATGAAGTGAAGATTAGAAGGAATGATTCTGCATTGTGGAAGGATATGGCTGAGGTGTGGAACCATTTAAGTGGCAATTGGTGGAAAGAGGTTCTGAATGGGAAAGGCCCTTCTTTCTGGCATGATAACTGGTTAGATCAAACATTTTAAATTGCAGGATGTGCTTATACGGCCTTCACCAGAAAGTCTTAGTGAGTGGAAAGTGTGTCTTTGAATGAAGTGGTGGAATGGAATTGGGATCTATTCGAATGAGTTGATGATGCCTGCGGATGCTAGAGACAGATTGTCTTCTATGGTAAAACCTCTTGTTGAAGAAAGGATGGATAGGTTTTGTTGGAAAGGAGGCCATCAAGGTGACCTTTCCGTTAAGAGTGCTTATGAGAGGCTGATGAGACATCTGTGGGGGAAATAAGGAGAAAGTTCGGCAGCTGATATGGAAGTGGCTTGGTATTGAGCGGATTCGGATGTTTTTATGGTTGATGGCTAAAGGGAGGCTTCATACTGCATAACTGAGATGGAGGAGATAGGGAGCTGTTCCAAATCGAAAAGCCTGTGGGGCAAGTTGAAACAGTGTTTCATGTAATGAGGGGCTGTTGCAAGGCAAGAAGAGTGGGTTGCTATCATGCAGTAGATGCTGAGTTGTGGGGGTGATTCATTCATGGCCTTGAACAATGTTGGAACCTGGGGGTGGAATGTTAGTAGATAAGAAAATTAAAAAAAAAAAAATTATCCTAAAAATTCCAAATAAATTCTTGATAAAAAAAATTAATACCAATTAAATCTCAAAAAATTCAAATAAATGTTAAAGATTTATGTTATTTCTTATCCATATAATATATTTAAATATCATTTTTACTAACAACTTTGACCAGCATTTAACATCTCTTGGTTGATTATCAAACGACTCTCACGAATTTGGATAAGGGACGGATACAATAGGACGAGCAATGATAGAAGTTTACTTTGTAAAATGTGTATATTTTCATTCGTAACACATATGAAAATTAATTTTAGCCCCCTCTATTAATTTTTGAATTGATCTCTAGTCTGGGTCTTATTATCCTTTCTCTCATTTTTTTTTTCCTCATCTCATCCCCACCTTTGAATTAAAAATTCAACAATTAAGATTTAATCAAATTTATTTGTTATTTTAATTATAGTTTATATTTATTTTTCAATAGTAGACTCTTCAGATAAAATTTAAACAATTTAAATCTATTTGTTTATTTATTTATTTTCATTGTAGTAATTTTTATAAAATATCGTTGAATTTTTAATTTAAAGTTGATGAGGGGATGTGGGGAAAATAAGAGAAATGATGAGAGGATCCATTTTAGGAAAGGAAAAATGGGATTAATCTTTAAAGCATAATTTCCCCAAAACAAATCTATATTAAATTGGCAAATTTTTAGTTTTACCCCAATCTAACCCCCCCCTCTCTCTCTCTCTCTCTAATTGGGAAAATATCATTTGAGGACTCTCGGAGATAATTTATATCAAAGAAAGACTATGAGATTCTAAAATTGCACTATAGCCCTTTGATACTTGACTGAAATTAAGTTTTTATAGGAAAAGATGACATTACCTCTAAAGTTTAAAATAACAATAATAAAATTGCTGTTAAAATTTAAATATGTTGTTAATTTTAAATGAATTATTGTCAAATCTCAAATAGATACTTATTGATGAAAGATTAACATTTGAACAATTAAGGCAATCCTATCAGTTTTTTTACTTTGTTAAAGTTTGAAAGTGGTGTTGTTAATCATGAATAAGTTATTTTTCAAACTCAAATGGCTCGTTGTTAATGCAACGTGAATACTTGTTACATTAAACCTGTGCTCGATTTTTTTATCTTGTTAAAGTTCAAATGTGTTGCTGTTAATCACTCGAATGGTTTGTTGTTTTTGCAATGTAAATAGTTATTTTATTAAACTTATGTTGTCACTTTTTTTTATTGTGTTAAGATCTAAATATATTGTTAATCATGAATGTAGTATTGTTAAAACCGGAATAAAGTATTCTTAATATCTTGCACATGAGTTTTTTTTTTAATTATTTTAAACTTTAAGGACAATGACATCTTTTCTCACAAAAAGTTAATTTCACTGAAATACCAACAAGCTATAGTGCAATTTCATAATCTTATAGTCATTATTTAATGTAAGTTACCTCTTGAGGTTTTCAGCGGTATTTCTCCTTGTTTGTTGCTCATAATATCTTTTTATTGGAGGCGAGGAAGCAATTGTATTTGAGATATAATTAGGTATTAAATGTGAACACCTTTTTAATAAAAATTCATATCTTGATTCATTATGTTATGAAAAATTAACTTCTTCAATTAGATCTAACCCTTTATTAGTTTGTAAGCATAAATAATAGGCTCTGCTAACACCATAAAATATCTCTCATAAAGTACTGAGAGTAATGTGTAGATTTTTTCAATTAAATTAATACTTTTTTAAATTACAATATAAATTATTGTTAATTAACTTATGCCTTTCAGAAGAAGTTGGTTAATATTTTGATATTCTCACATATTTTTATTTATACCGTTGAGTGAAATATTTAAAACTACCATCATTAATTACATTATTTCATTAAAGCAAGGGCATAGATGTCAAAAAACACATAAAATTTATCCAACAACTTATATTTTAAACCAAGAAGTTCTTATAAAAAATGACTTATGTTATAATTCGCAAACTTACATAAGGGCCAAATTCAAATATCAAACTACTTTCAAGGGACGACCACGTAAATTTTAATTGGTTAATCTACCCATTAAAAAAGGTAACTAAGTGGAGACACGCGCTGGTAATGCTGATACCGTTGACAAATTTAAACATTTTCACAAGATAAAATCTTAGAAAATAAACTACTAATTTGTCTTGAAACAAGTTTGGCGGCGAAGTGTAAGCTCATGAATGCATGCATCAATATCAGCATAAGAAGTGCCTCTTTCATCCACAACTCTCCTTGCTTTGGCTGCAATGTCTCTGATTCTCTCTCTCATCTTCTCTGCTTCTTCACTCTTACCCATCACTTTCCTCACTGCCTTCTCCACCTTCTCTTTCCCCACCACCTCTCTTCGTTCATCCTTCCACGACGCCCACTCTCGACTCCCCACCTCCACTCCCACCTTCAACACCCTACTCACCAACTTCTCGTTCGTAAATTGCTCCGCCGACAACGGCCATGTCATCATCGGAACCCCCGAACTCAGCCCTTCCAGTGTAGAATTCCACCCACAGTGTGTCATAAATCCCCCGACTGATTTGTGTTCTAGTATCAACAGTTGTGGAGCCCAACCCCTTATAATCAAACCCTTCTTCGTTTCGATCGTTCTCTGTTCGAACCCATCTGGGAGCCAATCTGATTCATCCTCTTCCTCTGTTTCGGAGGATTTGAAGATTTTCCCTACAACCCAAATGAATGGCTGATCGCAAGATTCAAGGGCAGAGGCAATTTCCTTGAGCTGTCCCCGAGGTAACCGAGCTAAACTCCCGAAGCTGATGTACAGAACTGAATTGGGTTCTTTTGAGTTCAGCCAATTCAAACAGGTTTGTTCGTCAATCGTAGGAATCTTTCCTCTCTCTGATTTGTCCTCTGTTTTTTGGTTAAACAGAGACACAGGTCCCACGAGCCATGCTCTCGTCTTTATAACATCTCTGAGGTAATCAGCATAGGCCGGTTCCAAATCGTAGAAGCTATTTGTCACGGTCCCGAAGCTATTCTCCTCTGCTTTCTTCCTTCGATCGAATCCTTGAGATGGGTCTCTGATAAATGGCGGAAGCTGCGACCTTGTCAATTCAATCGGGTCAGGGAGACCCGGAACGACAAAGGGATCCGAATCGAAACCCAGTTTCTCGTGCGGAGCATAGTGTGTGACGTTGTGGAAGACACAGTGAGAGAAACAGCCACTACCGTGGAAGACGATCCTTGGGATTTGGAGCTCGTCGATGACATCAGCAGCCCAACGATGGAACATGTCGATGACAATGGCATCGGGACGGAGATCCTGGAGGAGTTGCTGGAGAGGCTGTCGGAGAACGGAGGTGTCTGTGGCGGGGCTGGCGGACATGTCGATGTCGGAGATTTCGAGGTTTGGAGGCAGAGTAAGAATGGAGACGGGAAGGCCGGAATGTTGGTGTCGGGCGATGGACTTGTGGAACTGAAGAGAGTTAGAGAGGGTAGTGATGATGATGGAGTTGGCTCCGTGAGATGCAGAAGCTATGGCGGTGTCGATCATGGGGATCTGATGGCCTCCTCCCACAAAAGGGAAGAAGACCATTTGTACAGAGGCATTTGCAGAAACCATTGCTTCTAAGGAAGAGAGGAAGAAGGGGAAATGGAAATGAAGGAATGAGAGGTGATATACACCAGCTTACACAGCGAAGCTAGTATAGTGAAGAAAGACAGTGAAAGCGAGGAAAGGTCAGGGATGAAACGTCATGAGTGACATACGAAAGCACCTCACTAAAAGTAAACGTGAGAGAGAAGACGACTAATGGGTTTAAAACGTGGACATACTTTTCAGGAGCCACAAAAGGCCAGCAAAATCTTTTGAGAAAATGACAATACAACTCTTATTATGTAACTAATAATTTAATTTCTTAGAATTTCATAATATTAATAAAATTTTTAAAATTTTATTTATTAATATTTTTTAAAAAAATTTATTTTATTTTTATTGAAAATAATAAGTTTTATTTTTAATTTTTATTTAAGTAATCACAATTTTAATTGTATAAATAATAAAAATTAAATAAGAAATCACAATTTATCAAATTAATTTTTGTTATTGACAAACAAGCTCCAATAAGGCAACAACAACTTTTATTCAGTGAATTGAAAAAGTTAAATAAAAAATATAATTTATTAAATGTAATTTTTATTATTAAAAAATAAATTTTTAAAATAATAAATTCTATTCATAACTTTTGTTTAAAGAATCATAATTTTTCTTCAATAATTATAAAAATTAAATAAGAAACTATAATTTATTAATAAGGGTAAAATAATTTTTTTAAAAAAAATTATTGACAAAGAGATCTATAAAGATTTTATTAATATTATGACATTTTCAGAGATTAATTTATTATTTATATAATTTAAAGAGATTTTATCATCATTTTCTCACCTTTTTTTTGTATTTTTCCCAACAAGAAAATGCTTAAAAGCTCAAACCATGCAAGATCTTCTATTAGAGGTGGTTTTTGTGTCTTTATAATAAATATTTATTATAAACGGATGGAGTATTGAAAAAAAAAATTATCTGCACTCAATAAAATATGTGGACACTATTTCTTTAATTGAAAAAAAACAAAAAACCAATAGAAAAAATAAATACATAATCATTCATTTCTATAATTTTATTGAATTATACTTTTAGTTTTTATATTTTTTATTTTAGTTTTATAGAGATTGAAAATATGAAATTATAAGAATTTGAGAAACAAAATATCACTTAATTTTAATGAAATTGTAAAAATTAAAAATACAAGAATTAAAAATAAAACATGATGAAATTATAGTAAATAAGATGCAATGATGCAACGTCATGGGTGACATATATAGAGAATCATAAGGGGGGACGCACGATAGTAACCCACGCAAAAAAAAAAAAAAAAAAAAAAGCACGGTAGTGCCGAGGACAGGAAATATTTGCAGGGTCATAAGATTTAACTACTTGTGAAGCGCATGGGAATGGCCATTCCTTCTATTTTAAATTATAAAATAATTTAAAATAAAATTATTTCATGCTAATAAAATATAACAACAATATTTTACCAACTTATTTTTTAAAAATAAAATTATAAATTTTTAAAAATATTCCTACATAATTAATCATTACGTTATAATATTATTTAATTTTTTATTTAAAAAGTAATATTAAAAAATATTATTAATAAAATCTTAGTTTTTTAAAATTGTCTTATATTTGAAAACAAAAAAATTTCTCCAATATTACCTATAAATTTTAAAAATACTCCTACAAAATTAACCATTACTTTATAATATCATTTTAATTCTTTTTTTATTTGAAAAGCAATATTAAAAAATTACTATTAATAAAATCTTAGTTTTTTTTAAATTGTCTTATATTTGAAAACAAAAAAAATTTCTCCAATATTACCTTATAATTTAGAACTGAAGGAGTAATATTTTTCTTCTCACTCCAGAATAGTTAGGTAAAACCGTAAAAGCACTCAAATTAGGCAGAGCTCCAGAAATCATTCAAACTGTTAATAATTTATATAAATCTTGTTACAGATGTTATAATATCTATAATGATAATATTGATATATGTACATAAATCTTGTAATAATTAATTTTGTTGTGTGGGATTTCAATGTAATTCTCTCAAATAAACATTGATATCTATTACAGACTGGCATACAAGGCTTTCGCAATGAAAACAGGAACTGGACAGATAACTACAAACGCAAAGCAGTTTACAATGTGAAAGTTCACAGTAAACTGTTCAATATGAAGTAATATTCCTACTCAAAATTTCGTAATAAGCCCATGTAACTTATCAATATTGTGTATCTAAGATCTCATGTCAAAGCATCTCAAGGAAGAATATCCAAAGTTGCCTTCGGTTCCGCTCTACCAACGGACTCAGACTTATCCACAGATTTGCT
Source organism: Prosopis cineraria (assembly GCF_029017545.1). NCBI lineage: Eukaryota > Viridiplantae > Streptophyta > Magnoliopsida > Fabales > Fabaceae > Prosopis > Prosopis cineraria. Next base: position 3,315,725 of record NW_026555345.1, on the reverse strand, counting down.
AAAACGACATTCCTGAAACCACACCATGGGCTTCTCATTACTCACAGCCACGTTTTGAATGTAAAGCTGCTCTTACAATGTTTCCCCTCGTAATGAGTCCAACCTGAACAACAATTAAACAAAAATCAATCAGCGACAACAGCAAGAATCAAAAGAACGAAGCTTTTAGCATGAACAGTCTTCTCACCAGCTTTCCATTTTCACCTACTACAGGTAATCGGCGGTATTTTGTTTCAAGCAACAACCTAACACAATAAGTAATGAGGTCAGACATCAAGCAATTGGTGTTTGCAACCAAGACTGCTAATTTATGAATCTTGAACAATTTAGCTGATAGATTCATTGGCAACTCGTGAAATCAAAAGTGGCACCAAGTTGGCAACAATGATCTCACAAACGGGAGGAAAATGGTGAGTTAGAAATACAAAGATTAAAGATAGAAGTCAATTACATGGAGCTGGTATGAAAAATCCCTACCTGGCAGCATCTTCTAGGTTAGTCGATTCATGAACAACAAGTGGAGTTGGCGTCATCAAGTCACCCACAACTTTGCCATTAGTCTTACTAAGAAGCTTTTGTATCTCATTGAATGTCTGCCATACAATCAGTAGTTAGAAATTGCAGAATGCTATTGCTAGCGGCGGTTAACTGATAAGGTACACTAGTAAAATTTCTCATCTGCTCCATATATACTACTAGCAGTAGATACAATTTAGTTGTAGATCAAGAAAATTGGATTGTTTAAAAATACAGCGTATACAGACATGTGATGCGCTATTAGCCAATGAGATTAAAAGATGCGAGCAAGGAAATGAGTTTGTTACCTCAAACATGTTACGAATGGCTTTTCTGTATAATAAATAAACATGTAAAACTCCTCTTCGCAGAAAACAAAGACAGGAGGGAGAGAATAATTAAAGAGAAAAAATACGACTCTATTGCATTCTGGACGCAAAAGAGATGAAGTTAATTTTCCTTCATTTATAATTAATAGTAGTCCATCAAGCATTTCGCCAAAAAAAAAAAAAAGTACTGCACCCTGACTGACTGCATATCTAATAGACACTGGCTGATATACAATGGAAAGAAAATGTCAACAGGATTTAGTTTTTACTATTTACAAATTCAGATGTTCATGATGCAAGATTTTTGTATATTTTAGCCAAACAAATAAAGTGATTCCAGTTCCAGGAATCAAGAATTTCATGTATGTTCTCAGAAAAAGAATTTCTGCATAGGTACAGAGAGATGCATGGTTAAACTGTCCAAATGCAACTATGCAAATATCATCATTACCATAAAAGGCATTACCATAATAAGAGAAAAATAGATTCCGCATCAAACTTGTCAACAGCATTACCTTAAAACAAGTAACTCATATCCAGTGATTTGGTGTTTTATCTAATCATTAAGTAAAATTGTCTGATAGTAAAATATTTCATTATTGACAGCAGCGCTATGGAACAGCAAAATTTCACAAAGCAGTACAATAAAAACATAAACAACAATCAAGAAAGACTACATAGAAGTATAGAACAAATATGACATACTTTCCAACAACTGTCCACATCAGGAAACATGCTTGTTTCGCATTGACTGCCACCTAGAGACAAAAAAGAAACATTACGGCCAAATTTGCAATATACACAAAAAAGCAGACGAACAACATTACAACATCTGAATCTCTCTAATTTGTTCCAGATGAAATAAAAGGTGAGCTGCCTGATGATAGACTAGAGATATAAAATTAGAATTAAAACCAGATGTATGTGGAGAAATTGATTCACAAAAGTTTGTAAAATGATCTAATTTCTGAGTGGTTGGCTTTCAGACTTGTAGAGAAAATCAAAACCACCATTTTGGCTTATAACCAATTAAAACCCTTCTGTCTGGCACAAACACCCATGAAAGTGTCAGGTGGCTGGCCATATAGAATTATTTAGCATCTTAAACCAGCAACCTGTAAGGGCATAAAGTTTCATCTGAAATTTACATTAAAGAGTATGCATCTCCATTCTCCAATTTTTTGATGCTAACAGCTCAGATATGTCAGTCTAACTAGAGTAAACAACAAACTGTAAACATTTCTATCATCTTACATAGACCTCGATTTACTTTGATGTTAATTATGCCAAATAATTGCTGCCTACAAGGTGGACAAAATGAAATGAAATAATATTTCCACTTTCTTATAATGATGTTTTTATTACCTGATATTGAATCAATTGCTAACAAGTCATAGTCTGAGACAACACCAACCTGCAGCCCAAAAAGAAATCTCAAATGAGGAATTGAAACAACAGGGTCCCACTATGCCCCGAGTAAGAGCACTTAGGACCATGCCAGGGCAAAATGTACAATTTCTCCCAATTAAAATCTCATGTCTTATCGATTTGACACTAATAATCTTCAAAGATATTACATTACTCTAATAATGGCCTTATTAACAATTTGATTATACATTTTATTCTTAACCTGCGTCGCAAAAGGTGCAGAGGTAGCCCTATTCACCTAAATGATCTTCAGGAACGAAGTTAATAAAAAATTAAAGGGAAACAAAGCGCTAAAATTAAATAATAAGAAAAAGAAAGTTTGATACTGCTCGTTCATAAGAAGCCATATATTTATAATTTGCCATCTTCGATAGGATGGTACAAACGTTAGTTGTCGTTATTATTGTTAACAGGGTCAAATAAATTTAAAATTTACCAAATTCCAATCATCATCGATTACGGGAAGGCCGCTGATTCTGTTGTTAACGAGAGCCTCCAACGCTGTGACAATAAAAAAAAAACGTATGATCATTATGGAAAGAGAAGAATCACAAAACAAAGATAGATCCATCCATTATAAATTCGTAGCAGTGCTAACCTTCCTCAACAGTAGTGGTGATTTTCACAACGTGCAAGTTTTCCTTCTTCGTCATGAAATCAGCAACTCTATATATTCCGTTCCTACGCTGAAAATAAGATACCAACATTAAAAAACACAACATGCATGCAAAGAAAGAAACAACAACGACAAGTGAGGTATTGATCCGTACTGGAACAGAGTTGATGCGGGGGCCAGATGACCCAAGGGCCACGGGGAAACGTCGTCGTTTAAGGACGGACGAAGCGAGAAGGGAATGCCCAGAATAGCATTGATGGAGGTGGTGAATGAAAAGGGGGGAAGAGGCAGAAAAGCGGGAAAGAGGAAATGTGGTGATGGAATTAATCGAAGCCATGAAATTAAAGAAAGATCTTGAAATCTGGTTCGAAGCGAGAGAGACTATGAAGTGAGAGAAGAAAATGAAGGAAAAGGAATCACTGGGTAACAAGATCGGAGAAGAATTTAAAGCAGAGATCAAAGTAGGAGGCAGGAAGAGAGTAGAAGACGTGCACGTATTTTACTTTTCTGATTTCGCGGGCGCTGCCCGGCATCTGTTGAACGCGGATTCCACGACCGCGAGACCGAGAAAAGTCGGTGTTCCAGAAATTTGGCCACACTGAAATAATTGAAATTAATGAATACAATGAAAATTATTTAACTTCAAATTCATATAAAGTATTAAAATATAATTATTTCTTTCATTTAAAAATATAAAATATTTTTTAAAAAATTAAATATTTAAAAATATAAAATATTTTAATCTTTTAAAATATAATTATTATTTTTTTAAAGTGTTCATATTAATAATAATTTTATAATTATTATTAGGTGTTTAATGAAAGTAAATATAAAAAAAATTAATTTAAAAATAAGTAATTATTTTATTAAGAGGTGAGATTTAATTAAAAATATTTTATATTTTTAAATGAAGAGAGTATCTTCTTTCCATTGTGCTAAAACTATAGAGAGCACCTTTCTATTTTTAATTTTTAATATTGCCAGAAATATTTTGTTAAATATTTTAAAATATTTTAATTTTTATTTTTAATTATTTTAAAAAATTGAAATTATTAATTTTTTCTTATAATTTAATTATCTATTCTCTCTCCCATCAATTTAAAAAATTTTAAATAATTAAATATGATAATATTAAAATAAGTAATTTAAAAATATTGTGTTCAAATTAATAAAATTTAAAGAAAATTAAACTTTAATTATATTGAATAATTTATTTATTATTATATATTACATTCACATTTCAGTAATTTCTTTACACAAGTGTTTGAAATATTATTTTAGAAAACTCATATATATTTTTTTAAAAAATTATTAAGTAAACTATTTTGCAAAAAAAAGTTTAAAATATGAATAAAAAGTTTAAAAATTATATAAATTAAATTTCTGGATATCTTAAATAATTTTTATATAATATCTATATTTAAGGAGGATATTTTGATCCTATATATATATATATATATATATGATATAACAATCAATTAATAGTTGTGTGAATGAAAATAAAATTTTAAAAATAAAATGAATGTTTGTGTTTTAAAACTTTTAATTTTAAGGGAGGTTTATACATGTTTAGATAATAGATGAGATGTATCTATAATTAAAGTAAACTATGAGGAAAGTCAATGTATTTTACTTATTTATTTAAGTGTTGATTTACTTTCTTTTTTTTTTTAGTTTAAAAGATCTAGGAAAAATAACAAAGGGAGGAATAATGACAGTTAAGAAAATTGACTTTTAAAAAACCTCAGTTGGAAAGTAATGGAACTTTGTCAAGAACATACTCACTCCGTTTAAAAATATAAAATATTTTTAATTAAATCTTACCTTCAATAAAGTAGTTATTTACTCTCAAATTAACCCTATCTTTTTATATTTATTCTTATTAAATACCGTATAATAAATATAAAGTCATTTTTAATATGGATACTTTTAAAAAAATATTAATGATTACATTTTGAAAAACTAAAAATGTCTTATATTTTTTAACATTCAAATTTTTAAAAAGTATAAAATATTTTTTAATAGAGGGAGTATAATTTAGCTAGAGTCAGCTTTTTAATTGTTTTTATTTTTCTTCAAAGGGAAAAAATAAATTGTTCTTGATATTTTTTGACTGCATAGTTTTATTTTTTTGGGGGCTAATAAAAAGGGCATAGCCCAGGAGAACAGGAAAAAAACTCAAGCAAGACCTACCACCTGCTCAACCTCTCCACAATTGCAACCCCGCGGCATCTGCCATATAAATCTGATCCACCTTCTCAAGAGACTGTCACCAGTCACCACTCGCTCCACTCTAATTTAAGTAAGGCCGTTTACAGGTTTGGTTTGGTTTCAGTTTTTTTTTTAAAAAAAAATCAAATCAAACCAAATCAATTAACTCACTATAATTTGAAACCTATTTGACTTTTTCTCCAATCAATTTGATTCAATTTGATTTATATTTAAATTAAGTTTAATTTTTTTTTCATGAAATATTCTTTATAATCATAGATATATAGATATATATACTCATACTCATTGATACTTTTTAACTATTAATTACCATTTGTAATAAAAAAATTTCTTGAGCATCAAATAATATTTTTAACAATTAATTATCATATTTAACTGTTTAAAATGAATATAATATATTTAAAATATTGATTTTAAAATAAAAAATTAGCATAAACAATTATAGATAACATGTTTCTAATTGTATCGTATTTTTATTTATAATTTACAAATAATTAAACTTGAGAAAGATAAAAAAACTTAGGCAAATTTATAAAAATATATATAATAAATATAACAAGGCTTGGTTTGATTTGTTTAAGTTTCTAAAAACAAAAATCTAAATCGAATCAAGCCAATTGATTTTGTTAAAAAAAAAAAACCAATTTTCATTCATAATTGATTTTGACCAGTTCATATAAATTTGGTTTTGGTTGATTTGGTGTAATCAATTTGAATTAATTTTGAACACCCTTAAATTCAACTATATCCTACGAGTAAATCAGCCAGCTAGTTCCCTTCTCAATGCACATGCTGGAGGGAGTGTTCTTATAATTTTAGAGATGAAATCTCTCTTTTTTGGGCTAGAACAAATTTTGATTTATATTTTATATTAATTTAATACATTTATTATTGAATATTACGTTATATTTGATAGTGATAATTACTTATTAGTTATTGAACATAAATAAATAATGTTATTATTTAAATTGATAAGTTAATAATTTAATTTGGACTATATACGATAAAATATAAAAGTGAAATTAGAGTAACTATAATGTGGGTTCATATTTTGAACAAGTTCAATTTAAGTAGCATTTGGCAAGCTTTATATTTTTTAATATTTTATCATTATTTTTTAAAAAATATATTTAGAAGACTATTTTTATTCTAAAAAAATATTTAAGATACGAATATTATTTTTTTCAAAAAAAAATATTTACAATTCAATTTAAGTAAATCATGTTGAATAGATGCTTTGGGGGACAACACTGAACACATATAGATATATAAAAATGTGATTCATAGAATGAAGTTTAAATAACATGTTTTATTTAAAATTAAAATTTTAATTCTCAGGAGCATAATTGAAATAAGATCGATGTGTGGATATTAGTTATCTAGTTATCAAAAATAGCATCCATACGTTAAAAAAATAGTATTTCTTATTTGATCGGAGTCCAACTTCAAAATATTACAGATATATTATAAAAGGGTTATGACCAACATGCTTTTACCTCATTATCTTATTCTCAAGAATTGACACAGAATTAAATTTGATGATGATGAATTCAGTTGACAATGAATTATCTGGTGAGAACATAAGGAATCTATTTTTAAAATATTAGACAATATGTCAAGATACCATATTTAAGGAGGGTTTTATAATATTAACCAAAAAATAAAAAATTGAACCAAAGAAGTATGAATTATGATAGTGATTAAATTCTTGGTGGAAAGCGTGCTCTAAACAGGTGTCCTTAATTGTTCTCGGATTAATCTGAGTCAAAAACTAGAAATATTAAAAAAAAATTTGAACCGTGATGGATTGAATTAAAAAAAAAAGACATTTGTGATGATTTTAAATAAAATTAAAAGTCAAGCAATAATTCAGGGGAAGACTGATCAAAGTATCAAACCGACCATAGAAGATGTACGAAAGAGGGAAGGGCGAAACCGGTGGGCTTTGTTTTGTTTTTTCCCCTTATTTTCCTAACAGCCCTTTAGAATGTTAGACTGGGTTTGGAAATTTTCAAAGTCGATAATGGGGTTGCCGTGGAAAATGATTAAATAAGGCAGGGCTAAAAGCAAGGTACCTAAAATTAGATCGATTATTGATTCAATTATGACATTAGGTTATAGGTTAATGATTCAATTAGGATTGAATCGAGGGTTAAATCGACGACAAATCAATTATGATTAAAATAATATAATTTAAATAAAACAACATTGATTATAAAAATATTTAATCAAATCCAACCATTAAAAAGTATAACAATAATAAAATACAAAATTTTAAATATCTATCATTATAATTACAACCCTTCAATGATTAAAAAGTTTTAAACTAATATTCACCAACACCAAAATCATCATTAATTTCATTCAAATCTCCAAACTTAAAGTAACAATCAGCCAAAGTAAATAAAAATGCAAAGGGGAGAAGGAAGAGAAGACGAGATATGACCTACAGAGACTAACATAATGCAAAGAGAATGCAAGCATGAGCTAAGATGTAGAAGACTTCAGCAGCAAAGGTGAGGAGAGAAAGAACGTTGGTGGCAGACAACGAGACTCAAGCACGAGTTGTTGAGCTAAGCTGTCAAGTTGGGCTGTACGCTGTTGACGACAAGAAGAGCTACAGCATTTTATTAGGTTTACGACAAGCAGAGGTTTACAATGAATAAAGGAGAAGAGATAGGGGTGAGAGCCATTGGCCAATTAGGTTAGGGCAAAAGATGAATGTTTGCATTGATGCACCCTGCTTTGCCTCTTATTTCATTTTTTGTTTTTCATTTCTTCATTCAATTTTAGAATTTGAAAAACTTCAAAAAAAATCCCCCAAAATAGTATTTCTGGAGGTTTTGTGGAAAAAAAAAACCCTACCAACCGATTAGGTTAGCCAAGTTATATCAAGTTGATCGGCTCACTCTGAGTCAACCACTGATTGGGTTGGGTAGAAACCCAAACTGATAAAGAGATCAGGTTATCAATTTACGAGTTGACCTAGCCGGTCTGGTCCGAATTTTATACCATGCTTAAAAGTGTTTATAGGCACAATTGACAAGTCTCTATTCACCATATTTTTAAATAAGCAAATTATCATATTGATTGGTTGGCTTATCAAGCTGGCAATGATAGTTTCAAATCTAATATTAATATTTTTAATATTGATTGGTCCAGTTTTACACACATTTCCTAATACATAATTTTAACTGTGACCTTGTCAATTTTAAAAACAAGAAAAAGTATTATTACCTCAAATTTTGGCTTGTTATAAAGTTCAACCCAATTTGCTTGTTTATAGGATCATGCCCCAAAATTTGGATAATATCTTTTTATTTCAAGTTTTCAATATCACGATAAAGATAAAGTAAAAGTATATTTTTATTTATGAATTATTTTTTGAACAAAACACCTATTATTTTAAATATTTGTCATAGAGATTTTGCTCTTAAAGTAATTAAAACATAACATGTATACTTCTGACATTAAATAGTCTAACATTGACCATTAAAAATATTGACTGAGACTTAAATTTGACCAAAAATATTACTTATTTTATCAAGTGGATTCAATTTAAGGTACAATTTAAAAAAATAAAAATAAAAATGAGGGTAATTTTTTTAATTTCATAATGAATTTTAAAAACATGTTGGTCTTATGGTCTCATAGAATTTCAAAATTAATTGGTCTTCTTTAGCAAACATGATGCTATGTAGGTCATTGATTGTGATTTTCCTAATAAAAAATGTATAAATCAAAGTTTTAAAGGATAAAATATAAATTTTTTAAAGTCTATATTGCAAATATAAAATTAAATAATCCTTATTTCTCACCTTCGTCGTCTAAAAAATAAAATATTTGACTATCATTTTGAAGTAGGCTCACCTGATGGAAATGGCAGTGCTCTCTCAAATATCTTACCAACCTCATTTTAATCTCTTGGGAATGAGTGGCAAAAGGGCAAAATAAAAGAGCATTTGTGCATTTGAAAGTTTAGCGGTAAATTCCTGCAATAAATAATAAAAGTGAGACAAGCTAGACTTGTATTCCTGGCTTTCATACATACAATAGTGTTTGGATCTAATATTATTATTATCTGTTTTGAAGAATTGAATAAATATTATTAAATAGAAATAACATTTTATAGTGAAAGGGTAATATAATTAAGCAGGGCAAATAACCACCAAATAAGCTGAACTTTCCCCAATAAAAGGTATGCTCTTTTCATCAATGAGTTGCGTTTAACAAAAATGATTAGTTCGGTGAAACAAGGTTAAAATTCTTATTAAGAAATGTACCCACATTTAATGCCTAATCATGCCTTTAATAGGAGGATATATATGAGTAATAAAAAATGCATGCTTATTAAAAGAGGACATAAATATAAGTAGGAAAAATTGCTGAAAACACTAACCATAAATTTAATTGCTCAAAGGGACTTGGAAAGTTTTCTAGAACGAGGTCATTTGGTGGCATAAATTTGGAGCTTCAGATGACCGAAATGCCTAATCGAAACCTCCCCTCTCTCCTTTATAGCATTCATCACAATTTTGACTAACAACACTTGTAACATCTTAAATTTTAATTCCCTAATTAAATTAATTAACTAAGGGTAATTTGGTAAAATTGGGTTTTAAGTAGCTTAATAAAGGTTAGTGATGGCTGGTAGGCCTAATGGTTTTGGGCATAGCTTATGGATCAGGCTTGAAAGTATTTTATGTCACCTAGCCCAAATAAGAGAGCAATTGGATTGGGCCCTCCTTATGCTATCTATCGTGGCAGAGGCACTATGTGTCATGGCGAATGGTCAATTTTTTAAATAATCAAGTCATGATTTGTGATTGTAGAATAAAGAAGGGGGAATAAATTGAAGAAGGGTGACGGGAAAAGCATTTAGTCTGCCAAGGCATGAGTCCTTTAACATTTTGAAGTTGTTTCTAGCTTGGTTTCATCTTACCAAGTCATCCATTTCCTTTTCTCTTCCCTTTAAATGAATTTAAATCAAGATTTGAGGGTTGGAAGATGAACATTTATGGACTTAGGGTTATAGGTCTGAACCTATTAGTCTTAATAGAATGAATAAGAGTTGCTTTAATATTCTAAATATAGTTTTAAGAATTTTACAAGGTTGTGAGCTTGGATTTAGGGTTTTGGATGAATCCTAGCCACAATAAGTGAGGCTTTAAGTTGTTGGGAGATATATTAGTTGTTATCTAAGTAAATGGGAAACTCATTAGGTGTGAGTCTGGATTTGTAATTGGGAAATTAGGTAGTCAAAGTATGAGTTTAAAAGTTAAAAGTAGTAATTATATAGTTGATTAGTGATGAAGATTGTTATTACTTGTAGATTAATATTGTAGCACGTCATTTGAGCTCACTGCAAGCTCGAGAAGCAAGTTGTTAAGGGTAACATTTGAGTTCTCAAGGGTTTTAGGTAATCGGAGAAATTCCATGTCTTGCTATTGCTCATTACATTAATTATGGTATTTGTGAAAATTGAATAACATGTTTTCTTTTTAAATAAACTCATTTATTATTTTAAAAAATGAATTACATGTGTGGCCTTTTGCATCAATTGAGACAGATGATTTTGAAAATATTGTTATATTTTGAATGATTAGATATGAGAAATGGAGATAATATGTGCCTGCTTATGTTAGCTTAATTATGTTAAGAATTGTTAGTATGTATGGTAATGATTTGATTGATGTTGGATGATCATATTTTAGGTAGGAGGTTGCCCTAAGAGGAGTAAGTATTTTATTTCTACATAAAATATAACCAATACCATAAGTGGCCTTATTACTTGGTTTTAAGTTCAAGTCTTCCTAAATTTCACTCAAAAATAGGTACGAGTATAGGTTGCTCAGACTCTTAGTCTTTAACTCCACCTTGGATGAAGGGAAAGGCTTGCAACACCTTAGTAGATTAGAGAATTGGGAGAATTCGTGGTCCAAGAATAAGCATAACACATTTGGATGGGTAGCTTCTTGCAATTGGTGGGCTTGGGCTAGTTCATTCACACAGACTTAGTCTTATTGAATTGTCAGCTCACAGATTCAGTCAGTAATTTATAGAGGAGATAAGGAGTTCTTGATCATGCATCCATAATATCATGTGACATGATATTGGTTTATATGTTTGATTGATTTTTATATGCCCACATTGCGTGCCAATCCTACATTACACAAGCACTAACTTTGGAAAGTATCAAGGGAAAGCTCTGGAGTTTTAGGAATCCACATTCCTATTATAGGCCTCCTAACCTAGTTTATATATGTGTATATTAATGATGATATTTTCAATTGGGATAATTCTTTTGTTTACTTGCACCATTTCATATTATTTTTGTTGACTTGTTGTATTTAGTACCTTCGTCTTGTCAGATATATTGTTAATCTCTAGTCAGAACCTAAATATTGGTGCAAGTAGGTTTATATTTATTTGTAAGGATGTAGATGCATGCCTAATGACTTTTATGCTATTTTGCCTCCTCATGATTTTTTATGAATTGGGATTTAGGAGTGATAATGTGAAATGTATTGTAATTGTGTAATGTGGTGCATTATATAGGTTGTCCTAGGTATTTGTGGTTTGGTCTAGGAGGTTATATATGCTTTTAGCACTTGGTTGGCCTTTTTTGACACTTTAGAAGTGTTTATGTGCGAAAAAGGAGTGTTTTTGGTTCTGAGTGTCCAATCTATTGATATGATATAATTTTAAAATAAAACCAATACCATTAGCTAGTTTATAGAATGAGCTTTCCACGGACACCTTGATCACCCCAAATTGAATGTCAGATGTAGACTTGAAGTATGTCGAAAGTTTGCCCCTTAAGTTATTTCATGATAGCATTTTTGTTGATAAATTATGTGCAATGCACTACGACACACAACACAGAGAAGGTCACGCCATGGTGCATTGGGGCATGCTGTGGAGGATGGTTTTGAGTGTTATATAATGACATCTTGACCCTTTTTTATGATAGTTTTCAATCTGAAGGGTATCTCATGCTTCCAAATGCTATTGAGAGTCTTATTTAAGCCTATTTAGGCCTAAATATGTTTTGAAATGTTTATTATCTTGGGATTCTAATGATTGGTTTACTTATACTTTATTATAATAGGTTTTTTAGATTTTTGGTGTACTAGTAGCTATTAAAATGGTCTTAATCTTTTCTATCATAGTAGAGTATATTCTTTCATTATAAGGTCTACTTATTTTTTTTATTTATTTCAAGTACAAATTATAAGTTTAATTTTATTAATCATAGTAAACCTTTAATTTAGGTATTTTTCCATTCTACTATGGTTAACTCTTTTTAATTATAGTTAATTTCTTTCTACCATGGTAAGTAGTTAGGGCATAATCCCTAATTCATGGTAGGGTATGGTATTATTGTTAAGTTTGTGGAGTTAATAGGGCAAGATTACAACACTTCTACTTCTTTATAGATGAAGCACTATGTTCACTTGCAACTCCTAGCTTTTACACCTCCCTCTTTACACTTCGTCTCCAACATTGAGACTCATTTTGATTCTCTTGTTGAGTTGGCCTACTAGGGATGCTTGAGTGTGAGAGGAAGATTGATTCTTTGCTTCAATCACTGTCGACTGGTGCATTGGTTCTCTCACAGAGATTTGCCAAAGACAGTACACTGATGTCTCGCTCACTCTTGTCACTAAAAGATAACATACTAATTGAGAATTTTAAAATTTATTCATCTTATATTTTGGGTTGCAAAATTTGAAATTGAAGAAGCAAATTATCAATTTTTTTGGTCATAATGAGGTTTAATTAAGAGATCTTATTATCTAGGTTCTCAGTGTTGTTTCTAAAAATTTGAAGGGCAAGAAGACGAGTAAATGAACTATTCTCTACCACAAGAAGTAATTTAAGTCCTATGAAGATACTTGGTTAGTATATTTTTAAGTGATCTGGTTTATGTATTATGAATCCTTTGCAATGTGTCTCAATATAACTACACTATTACTATGTAGTCTTAGTGGGATCCTTTTAAATTGAAATCATTCTTGTACAATTTAATTTCTAGAATAATGTACAAATTTATGTACCTTATTGAAATAAAAAGTTGTTTAACATAAGCCATTACAAACCTTCACACATTTCCCTTGTGGACAAAGATTGCATGCTTCCTTAATAATATTTGGTCAAATATGTTGTTTTTATGGGATTATGCGTAACCTGTTCACTTAACAATCCAAACATGTTTAGTCCCATGTAGGCTCAAATTCATTGACTTAAATAGAGTTAGTGAAAATTGTTTGAACTATTTAAACCTAAGATTTATGCCGCTATGCATTTTTTGTTTGTTGGGGAGCATTTATGTTTGAAAAATAGACATTAATGAGGTGGTTGGAGGTTGTTTAATGCTCTTAATAATAATTTAAGGATTCATTGAGACTAATAGAAGTTAAAGAAAGTTAATATACCCATTAGATGTGCTTAAATCTTAGAGATTGTGATTTTGTGTAGCTAAAGTGTTGAGTTAGAGAGTTGAGAATTTGTTGATGAGGATAAATTTTTGGCACCATTCAAGCTTGAAAATAACTTTGAAAATAATTGTTATTAAGGGGTAAAATTTTTAACTTCTCAAAAGTTTGAATATAAGATTTAAAAATTTAGTTTATGCATTTGTAGGTTAATTAATTATCAGTAATTGCAACTTGTTTTAGATATGAGCTTACTTTTGAACATGTGTGAAAATGAAAATTATGGCTTGTAATTGATAATGTCTTGGTCCAAGGAATAGTGCACAATATGGAAGACCATTCAATAATGAAGAGGGATCAGCAATATCTACAATAACAATGTCAATAAGAATTATTGCTTTGAATTATGTTATTTGTCAATTAGAATGCTAATTGATTTGCTTAATTGTAGAGAGACCATTTATGCATTGCAACTATAGTGGGATTGTGTTTGTAGACTATAGGTTTGAATTGTAATATTATATTTTAATGAAATGAAATGAAATTCAATCTGCCTTGCTTAAGTTTCATTGTTATGCTATTCAGTATATAAGTTGTTCATAAATTTCATTGTCAAGTTGATGATTTAGGGAGTTCTTTTCATTTCTAACACTTGGTTTTTAGAATATCAAAATATATTTTTCAATAAGATACTGTAATAGATGCCGGAATGTTTGAAGGATCACTTGGAGTAATATTTACATTTTCTACATTAAAGGCTATGCACATGGGTTGCAGTTTTAATGGAAAAGAGAGATGAGGACATTTTGAAGAAGTAGAAGAAGATTCTATTGAATCATATTCTCAAAGCTTGTATAGATAATATTTTGTAAAGATTATATAGATGATATTTTTTTTAGGTTTTTATCTCCATGAAATTGTTTCTAAATGTCAAGCACACATGTTTTTGTGTATCATGTATTATATTGTTGTAATGCAATACTATGAAACACCGATACTTCAAGTTGCCTGACGCATTCGTATCGGTATCATATCTAATATCGATACTCATCAATACTTCTTCAATATGTATTCATAAAGTATTAAAATAATATCTTTCAATTTTAAAAATTTTAATTTTTGATATGTATATGATACTTCTAGATTGCTAATTGATACTTGAAAAATAAAAATTTTAAAAAATTAAATTTATTAAAACTTGCAATATTAAATTTTTTTATTACTAATATCATTTTTTGATTTGCTTTCAAAGTCAAAGATTAGATTTTCCTTAAAAAATAAGTTTTAAATATAATAAAAAAATTATTACATATTTTAATTATAAAATGTGGAAATATAATTTTATGATGATTGAGAAGGAGAGAATGTTGATGCTATACCTATTAATAGGGATTAGATGGTAAAAAATTGGGTATAGATAAAATAAAAATACAATTAATGATTATATTTTACTTGGTATTATTGTAAAACACTATATATGTATACTAATTTGAATTTTTTTGAATTAAAATTATATTTTTAACATTTTTTATAAATATACATACACATATAAAAAAACGTATAGTATCTTATATTTTTAAAAATTAATGTATCGATGTATCGAATACGAATCGTATCTGATATGCATGTTAGCATCCATGTAACCTAAATGCAATATAGCTTCTTTCACAAGGGCTGTAAAAACATTTTACTATTTAATAATAGATGAATTTGTTGGTGTTCAATTATTATTCTTTGTGCTTTAAGTTAGTGTGATTAAGCTTTACATATAACAACAATGACCATTGAAAAAAACTTCTAGTATTTTTATGAAAAATAACATAAATTTTCATAATATCCATTTGTGTTTTTATGAAAAATGAGCAAATTCTTAAAATATTCATTTATGTTTTTAGAATATCAATAAGTGTTTTTATGAAAAATGAGTAAATTTTTAGAATATCTATTTACATTTTCAAAATATCCTTTGATGTTTTCATGAAAAATAGAAACATTTTTAGAATATGCATTTGTGATATCATAAAAACATAACATTGGTAAAATATTCTAATATCAAATTTTAAGCCATATTCAAATATACATTTTGAATATCTAAAAATATAATTTATCTTTCATTTATTCGAATATGATTTTGATATTGTAAAAAATTACACTTAGTGTCATGTTTTAGAATTATGGGTATGTATTTTAAATCATATGTGACTTTTCTTTTACGATATGCAACCACCATTTGAGGAAATGCAATTTATCTTTCATTTATTTTAATAACTATTTTGAAAATCCTAAAAATTTATACTTAATATCATGTTTTAAGATCATATGCAGGTATCTTTGACTATATGCAACTTTTTTTTCACGATATGTGACTACCCCTCAAAGAAATTTAATTTATCTTTCATTTATTTGAATAATTATTTTAGATATTTTAAAAAATTGCACTTAGTGTCACATTTTAAAACCATATACAAGTATCTTCAACTATATGAGACCATTTTTTAAGATATGCAACCACCCTTTAAGGAAATATAGTTTTTCTTCCATTTACTTAAAAAACTATTTTAGATATCTTAAAAATTTATACTTGGTATCAAAAACAATGAATCATATACAAGTATAGCCACTCTTCAAGAAAATATAATTTTTCTTTCATTTATTCAAATAACATTTTGGATGTTTTTGAAAATTTATACTTAATATCATGTTTTAGGATCATATGCAAGTATCTTCATTCGTATGCAATCTTTCTTTCATTATATGCAACCACCCTTTAACAAAATATAAATTTTCTTTCATTTATTTGAATAACTATTTTAGATATCCTAAAAATTTATATGTTACTTGACATATTAACATTGATGGATTTGTTTAACATATTGACACAGAATGACCATATTTTGCATATTGTCATCGTATTATTGACAATGAATGATATTGTAACTTATTGACAACGACAAACCTTGTGTAGCATATTGATAGTAAAGAACCTTGCTTAACTTATATTTTTTAATTATAAGGGTAATATGATCATTTGGAGCTCCGAATTAATGCCAATGAAGGGCTTAATGTCTCGAGTCTTTCTCAGCAAAATGAAATCCAGTCAAGTTTTTTTTTTTGTGACAATTTTTCCATATAAGAAAGCATATACTTGTTCATGTCACTTTCATTATCAAATACTTCCATCCATTTAAAAATATAAGGCATTTTTGAAGGGTTAGATGTTTAAAAATATAAGGCATTTTTAGTTTTTTGAGATGTAATTATTGCTTTTTTTTTCTTTAAAAATGTCCCCATTGATAATGACTTTATATTTATTATAGGGTGTTTAATAGGAGTAAATATGAAAAGATAAAGTTAGTTTGAAAGTAGGTAACAATTTTATTGAGAGGTAAGATTCGATTAAAAATGTCTTATATTTTTAAACGAAAGGAGTACATAACTATATAATTATAAAAGATTTAATCGGTGAATAAAAGCATGTTACATCCGCAAGGTTAATGATTTCAAAAACTTCTTATGGAAAAAAAAAATGATGGTGAACATCTTGGTTTTACTTTTTGTATTTCATTCCAGGAAAGGAGGCAGGCTTCCTGATTCTTTATGGAAAATGAGTGAAAAAAGAAACATGTTTGGGCCATTCTGGTTGACAATTAAATTTATAGTTGGAAATGTGAACATTTCTGATCATTCATTGGCTTTTTTTTTTTTTTGCCTTGGACACGAAGACAAGACCACCAAAAGCCCACTGGATTGATTTGGGTGAAGTTTCCATTAGATTATTTTATTTTATTTTTTAAGTTCTACCCAATGATCATTAGCCATGGGTGTCTCAGCTTTATCCATAGTTCAAACACTACATAATTAGTTTACAAGGTCAATTTAATCACGTAAAGCTTTTTCTGGCTTCTATCATGTTCTTCGAGACTAAGGCAAATTTTGTGAATGAATGCGCCTCATATTTTTTAAAATGTTGTTATCACTCGTTTCAGTGTGATGTGAAATAAGAAGGGAAAGGAGAAGGGTGAAAAATACGCAAATCTTTATTAATCAATCAATATTTATTTATAATGAGAAATCTTTGAATTATTTATATAGTCATAACAATATTAAAAATAATAATTTAAATCATAATCATAGTCTTAAAATATAAATAAAAAGAAAGAAAACAAATATAATCTTTTGGCCAGAACAACAAAGTTAATCTTGATATGTTTAGATATCTTTCTTTGCTATAATAAATTAATAATGCAACAGATTTTAAGATAAATGGGATAAATACAAAATAAACACATTATCTTGAGAAATAATCTAAATCAAGTAAATATTGTTCAACCATTTCCCCACGTTTGGAAAAACAAATCATTCATATTCCTGCAATCTTATTCATGCTTCTTTAAAATTCAGCATTCTTACCAAACCTATCTCTAAAATTAATTATTCTACCAAACATAGCCTACAGATGTTTTTTAGCTGAAGGTTTTGAGTATGTCATAAGTAAGCTACTTCTAGGTATTGTCCGAAGCGTCACATTCAACGCTCATCAAGCTGGGAACAATTATAACCTTTCATTTCAGTCTTATTTAATCCTTATCATCCATTTAAATTAATTTTTTTAAATATTTTTAATATTACATTTATTAAAATAAAAAATATAAAAAATTTAATATTAAATTTAGACTATTTAAAATACATTTAAATAATTAATTTATAAAATTTATGAGATTTTTAATATTAAATTAGATAATTTAAATTATACTTGAATTCGATAGAGTCTAATTGTATAATCAAATTATAAAATTATAATTTTTTAATATTAAATTAAATTATTAAATTAAATTTATATTGATCAGATTGATAATAAATAGATATATTAAAATTTTAAAATTTTTTATATTAATAAATATAATATCAAAAATATTTAAAAATTAATTTAAATAAACGATAGATATTAAATATGATTGAAACAGAGGACCAAGATTCCTTTTGACGTGATGAGCACAGTGCTCATCGCAAATGAAGAGCACCCAGTGCAATTCTTGGTCTGAATAGGTGAGATGGAGTTATTCTCTTGCTTTTCAATAACATTATAAGCAGATTTAATGATATAAAAATTAATTTGAATAAAAGTGTTTGAAACGGCAATAAAAACTTTATCTATAGATGGGGTGGGCAGAATTGAATTTTGAAAATAAAAGAAAAATCCATATAATGATAAAACTTAATTTTTTATGTTGGGGGAGATCTTTATAAATTTTTAAAGTGAAATGAACGGGAGACTAAACGGTCATCAATTGAATCCACAAATTTGCCAAAATTGAGATTTTCTATTTTTGGCAATGAAAGAAAAATAAAAAACAAATATTTAAAATATTTCAAGAAAAATAATAAAACATGTAATTATGTATATTATTATCAAGTTATTAGCAAAACGTGAACTGTCAACGTGGAAAGAACGACGCCGGTCCATTATCATTAATAAATTTAGAAAAGCCTCGCCCAAAAAAAAAAAAAAATCTAACGTGTTTTTTCTAATTTTTAAAAATCACAAACAAATTCATTATGATGTAAGAATGCTAAATAAAGCTTAATAATACTCCTTCCATTTAAAAATATAAGATATTTTTTAAGGAGTTAAATGTTAAAAAATGTAAGGCATTTTTAATCATTCGATGTCTAATCATTGCTTTTTTTTTTCAAAAGTGTCTCTATTAATAGTAATTTTATGTTTATTGTAGAGTGTTTAATAAGGATAAATATGAAAAAATAGAGTTAGTTAAAAAATAGATAACTATTTTATTAAGGATAAAATTTAATTAAAAATATCTTATATTTTTAAACAGAAGGAATAGTATACTTACAAAAAATGACCCTTATAATGTGTAATAAAATTGGCTCTTTTTCAGCCCAAAAAAATTTAACAAACTTATCTTTTTAAAATAAAAATATAAATATTTAAAAATATCATTCATTTAATATAACTTTAAATTTACATACTGAATTATTATACTACAATCATTTAATTTTCTCTTGAAAGATAGTATTAAAAATAAGAAAAACATAACATTAAGTACATTGCTTGCATTTTACTATTATTCCTTAAATATTTTTTAGTATTTTTGGTTCATAATTTTTTTATTTTTTTATTGATTTAGGTCCCTTCATGAATAAAGTATAAAAATCTTAGAGAGACCTAAAGCAATGAAAAATAAAAGTGTAGAGACAAGAAATATTAAAAATATATAGAAACCAATAGCAAAAAAGTTATATTTTTTTAAAAAATATCATTAATAAATTTTTTTTGTTAAGTTGTTTTGTACGCTGAAATAGCAGAATAATTTTAAAATTGTCTTATAATATAAGATAAGGTAAAATATTCTATTATCAAATTATCAATGGTAAAACAAAAGGACTTGTTTGAGTTAAAATACTAATATCTTATTGGTCTTATGACGTTATTCCATCACTGATTTGGTTTTTCTAGTTGGGGCTGTTATAGTTTTAAATCTTTTTAAATTATATTTTATCAATATATTCATTAAACTACATTCATATGATTGATAATTATGTGTTGTCTTGATAATTAGTGCATGTAATTCAAATTCAATCCAATCCGACTGACCGTATCCATCAAATTAATTTCCACGCTATATCATGCTCCTGAGTTAATTTTATCTTATCATCAATGTTTTTTTAATGTAAATTATGCATGTTTATAATATTAAAATATTAAAGTAACATGTTTATCACAAAATATTTTAAATTTAAAATTTTCAAAAATTATGAATAATAGTTTTATAAAATAATCATAATAAAATAATCATTAATTAATTTTTTTCTGATCCATTTAAGTTTCTACATTTTTAAATTTAAATTTAAATGTTTATTTGTAATTGAATGATGATATGATTTATTCATAAAATTTATTTATTTTAACAAAATAAATCATCCAGATAACTTACCTGATAATTTTTCTTTATTAACTGATTAAATTAATCCGCAACTTTTATCTTGAAATCTTCACCTCGTAGTTCAAATTCAAACTACATGTAAACCCTTCCGCTTTCTGTCTCACATACAGTATATGTGAAATTCTCTGTCATTGCCTGTTGGATTTCTAACTTACCTTTACATTGCCACCAAGTTCTGAGAGCGCCGTCATCATCTGGGCCCCAAAGCATCTCAGATCGGACGGTTCACATCGGCCTCGCCAGATTGTGCGCGCTAGGGTTCACGCTTTCTTCCCTTTTCAGTTTTCCCTATATACTTCTCTTCCTTGCATTGACAACCTCTCTCTCAGTGCAGTTTAACCTGCCCTCTGGTGCACAACCTCCTTTGTTTTATTTTTTAACCGTTTCGTTATCCTCACACGCCACCGCTGCTGGTGGCCACTTCAATTTATCGTCGGATCTCCGACCATATTTATCCTTCACTCCCTTCCCTCTCCTCCTCGCTCTTTTCGTCTTTTCCTTAAAAAATCCCAAAGGAAAATATCCTCTGTAGCTATCGGCTTTGTGCCTTTTTTACTCATCTCCTTCACTGCGTTGAGTTACGCAGGTGTCTGTTCTTCCTAGGGTGCGTTTTGTTTTGAATAACTAGAGGAGAGGGAAGAGAACCATAGAAAAAAAAAAGGCAAAAAAGGGAAAACTGAAAAATTTTTGGGGAAAAAAAGAAAGAATTTAGCAAGTCCATCGGTCTAGTTGTTGTCGGTTGACATGGCTCAGGTTCAGATTCCACCTCAAAATGTGATACCAGGAG